>NW_004951681.1:0-466 GCF_000317375.1 Microtus ochrogaster
GCAAAGGCCTTACCACACTGATTTCATTTATATGGTTTCACTCCAGCATGTGTTCTTTTATGCATTTGAAGATGACTGTGTTGAGCAAAGTTCTTATCACACTGATTACATTCATAAGGTTTCTCTCCAGTATGTTTTCTTTTATGCTTTTGAAGACCACTGTGTTGAGCAAAGGCCTTACCACACTGATTGCATTCATAGGGTTTTTCTCCAGTATGTGTTCTTTTATGGTTTTGAAGATGACTATGAACTGCAAAAGCCTTACCACAATGATTACATTCATAGGATTTCTCTCCAGCATGTGTTGTTTTATGGTCCTGAACATTATTACTGTAAGATGGAAGGGCCTTCTGACACTGATTACATTCATATGGTTTCTCTCATGTACGCGTTCTTTTATGGTTTTGAAGAGTATTATGATGTACAAAGGTCTTACCACACTGATTGCATTCATAGGGTTTCTCTC
>NW_004951681.1:2703-3292 GCF_000317375.1 Microtus ochrogaster
ATTTAATTTCATATTTTTTCAAATTGTAAAAAGCAATCAAGTATTAAGGTTTTATAACTTTGTTTAAAATCATGTTTTGTTCTCTCATTAAGGGTCATTTTGCATCTGGAAAAATATTTGTGATGATAAATTCCTTTGTGTCATGGTTTATCTTTTCATCTATACCTATATTTTTTCAGGGATATTTTTCACATTTTTGAAGACAACTGCTTATACTGAGTGCTTTAACAACTTTTCTGCATTCATAAATTTTACGATATTGTGAATCGTTATGCATTTGTTAAGTGAACTAAGACACACAAAAGTATTTGCACAGACTTAGAACTCATGGATTTTTTTTGTAATGTTAAGTTTGTATTTATGTATTAACAATGATGGTAGAAAATAAATTAACTTTGTATTTTTGGATCCAATTCAACATGTATAATCTACTTGCTCTTAATTGTTCTTAAAAAGAGATATGCTAAACCTTTCCATATCCCTATGCTCATACACTTGTGTCAATAGTGACACACAGGGGTGGAGGCAGAAATACTTAATAAATAAATAAAATTAAAAAAGAAAAAGGAAAAAAAGAGTCACACACACA
>NW_004951682.1:0-724 GCF_000317375.1 Microtus ochrogaster
GTAATTTCTGCATTACTCTCTACAGTACAGTTTGTGCTACTGTACTGTTCACGAGCTGGGCAAGGGTCTGGAGATTAGAAGAACACACAAGAGACATGAGTCAGTCATGAGGAAATAATGTCAAATGTCCTTTATTCAAGCTTAGGAAAAACCTTATAATACCCAGTTGCTGCACAATGGAATTCTCCCCAGATAGGTAGGAAATTACCAAGCCCAAGATAGAATAAACAATGGCCCTATAGCTAACCACCAGAGGGGCTGAGGGAACACAGGAACAAACAGGATGTTTACCTAGACATAGCAAAAAGATGTCTGGCTGGAAACTGTCCTCAAGATGAATCCTGAGAGGAGTGGAATCATGTGGGCCCTACAACAGAGAAAGAGAAACCTGGAAATCAATAAAATAGCGATCGAAAAAAATCTTCATGATATGTTTCCATAAGCCAGAAAGACAAACTGATCAGTGCACCACCTGTTCCTCTCCACAAGGATAATAATCTGAAATTGGTCACCTGGTTTATCTAGGCTAAAAGGTTTCTAGGAGATGGCCTTAGTCCTCTTGTGTTGCTATAACAGAATACCCAAGGCTGGGACATTTATAAAGAACAGACATGTGGTTCTCATAGTTGTAAATGCCAAGGAGCCTAAGATCAAGGACCTGTCAGGCTTCTGGTCAACCACTGACCTGAGCCTCATCAACCTGGTTTGAGCTGGTGGGCTACAT
>NW_004951682.1:2019-3291 GCF_000317375.1 Microtus ochrogaster
ACCTTAGCAAAATATTGAAAACAATGCTCACATTCAAGAAAACATATGTAATAAACAATGGAAAATTGTGCCTTAGTCCAGGGATAACACACAGGGCCGTGGAGAACTAAGGCCTGTGTAGACTGCTGACACATACTGCTCATTGAGGGCCAGCTGTGCATGGACCAAGCAGAGGGCAGGCAGAGAGTTCAAGTCTCAGCTTCACCAATAGGCTTTGAGTCTGTAGAATTGACTTTGTAATCTAGGAATATGTTTCATGGTCACACACGAAAATTAACTTTAAAAGGCATTTCCAAAAATCAAAGGTCAAAATGAAACAAACAGACTCTGCTGTGTATTGATTTTGTAGTATAGTGAGATGCCCACTCTACAGCCATCCGTGGACAGTAATAATTATTTAAGTCTATCATTGGGGTCCCCACTCGCTGTGGCAGGTGTAATGTGAGGTGAAACACTTGAGCAATGGGGTACAGAACCAGAGATTCTGGTCTGCTGAGAGGAGATGAGACACAGGCTCTGTTGGTGGGCTGCATATGTTTTGTCCAGAATTGGACTGGGGAGCCTAGGCTCAATGCATCACACATTCTCTCTTTGAAACATTCCCTCACTTTCATCTAGGCTACAAGCCTAGACACCACGAATAATGCTTCAGCAGTGTAGACCCTCACTGCCCCTTCTGTGGTCACTCAAACAAAAGGAACTAGAGTTATCTGCAGAGGCGCCTCTTTTCAGATGTGAGACCAGACAGAGACCTAGACAGAAGGCAAACTAGAACTGTGGCAGAGGGACTCAGGCCCACAGCATTGAGCTGCTCTGGAGATGGGGGGAGTCTAAGATGCTACTACCAGCACCTATTGAAGACCTTCAGGCTGTTTTAGCACATAGTAGAAACCAGATAACCATGTATTGAAACCTCTGAAGCTGGAAGCCTAAAATTGCTGCAGGAAGGTGGATAGCTAACAATTATCCACCTACTGGGGCATGTCCTCATAGACTATTTACCTGGATGTGGATGTGCATCCGGCCCTCTTCCTCTCTGCCTTTCCCCCGGATCCAGATTTTGCTGGTTCATTTTGTTTGGATCTCATCTTTATCCATCATTCACACAGAGAATCCTGATTTGTAAGTTTTATCTATTAATAAATACCTATATATTTCTTAGTTCTGAGCTAGTGCGGGATTCCTTTTATTAAGTGCCAGATCTCTTCACGTTCACAAAATAAATCCTTTTTGCCTTTGAGTCTGGAGCACATAGAGACACTTTTGCATCTG
>NW_004951683.1:0-607 GCF_000317375.1 Microtus ochrogaster
CTTAAGCAGTTCTTAAAAACTTAAGTTGCACCATATACAGGTAATACGGTACTGCCTGTGTCCTGCCCAGTCAAAACCTTAACTGTGTTGTTATTATGGTAATTACGGTAGTTCTTGCCTGAGATCAGCACAGTTCAGCATGGCAGAGCTGAGTTGCCCCTGCCTCAGAGCCATTTGGTGCCCCTGAGCCACACACAGTTCCAGGCAGACAGCATTCCACATTGCCATCAAGGAAGCAGTAGCACTTTACTCCAAATGCTCCATTCAAAAGCTCTGTCTACTGCAGGAGCCAGACAGAGATCGCAATGGCAGCACAGCCCAGAAAGCCGGCATTTTAAAAACAGCCAGTTTTTTCCTGCTGCTGAGTCAGGACAATTTCTTTGCAGCACACAACCCACAAACAGCAAAAAGCTGTCTTTAATTCTTTCTCTCCTTTTTAAGCCCTAATCATGTTAAGCACCACTCTGTTGTGATAAGAGCGGTGGGCTATGTTCCTAGCGCCCGGCCGCCCGTGCGGCTAGCTTTATCTGAAATAATTACACAGAAACTATATTCTTTTAAACACTGCCTGGCCCATTAGTTCCAGCCTCTTATTGGCTAGCTTTTG
>NW_004951683.1:2187-3290 GCF_000317375.1 Microtus ochrogaster
AAAAAATTGAAACCTTGTACTCCACCAACTGAAAATCTAAAAGAAATGGATAATTTTCTCAATATATACCACTTACCAAAGTTAGATCAAGATCAGATAAGCAATTGAAACAGACCTATATAAATCCTTAGTGAAATAGAAGCAGTCACTAGGAGGAGTTTTATCACAGAATTCTACCAGACTTTTAAAAAAGAGTTAACACCAACACTCCTCAAAATTATCCCACATAATAAAAACAGAAGAAATATTGCCCTATTTGTTCTATGAGTTACCCTTTTACCCTTCCCAAAACACAAAGACCCAACAAAGAACACCATTAGCTCAGACTAAGAGCAATGGATAACAAATAGAACCTCACGAAACTGAACACCATCATTCAGACAAAGTGGCAGACTACGGTATGGGGAAAATTTTTTCTTTTTGGTTTTTCAAGACAGGGTTTTTCTGTGTAGCCTTGGCTGTCCTGGAACTCACTCCGTAGACCAGGCTGGCCTCGAACTCAGAGGTCTACCTGCCTCTGCCTCCTGAGCCCTGCGAGTAAAGTGTGTACCACCACCGGTTGGCACAGAGTGGGATATAAGGAACTAAATATGAAGTGAAAGGTAGCTATCAAGTAAACAAATGACACAACTAAAATACAGGGGACTAATCAAAACAGAGAATTCTCAAGAGGAAACTCAAATAGCCAAGAAACACTTAAAGAAATGTTCACCATCCTTAGTCATCAGGAAAATGCAAATCAAAACCACTTGGAGATTTCATCTTACACCTGTCAGAATGGCTAAGATCACCAAACAAGTCACAACTCATGTTGGTGATGATGTTGAGTAAGAGGAACAGTATGACAGTTCCTCAGGAAGATGAGAACAATCTACATCAAGATCCAGCTAAAATGTTCTTGGGCATAGAACATCCTGTCACAGAGACACTTGTTCAACCATGTTACCTGCTGCTTTATTAATAATAGGCAGAAATTGGAAACAGCCTAGAGGTCCCTTGAAGGCGTAAGTCACAAAAAATGCCACAGCAGTTTGGAATTATGATTAATAGGGTAGTATTTATTTAAAGGGGAAAAAACTTACAGATCACCGTCAGCCCTCTGC
>NW_004951684.1:0-544 GCF_000317375.1 Microtus ochrogaster
GACACAGTAACTATATCAATTACAACAGTGTTTGACCAATGACTCAAGCATATTTCTAGCTAGCTCTTACATCTTGAGCTAACCCATTTTTACTAATCTGTGTATTGCCACAGGGCTGTGACTTACTAGAAAGGCTCCAGTGGCATCTGTCTCCTTCCCTAGCTACATGTCATCTCCTTGACTCTGCCTACTCTCTCTCTCTATTCTTCTAGCCTGGTTATATTTCCCCTGTCATAGGCCGAAGCAGGTTCTTTCTTAACCAAAGGTAATAAAATATATTCATAGCATACAGAGGGCAAGTCCACATCATGTATGTGTCAGTAGTTGTGTGTATAGGTCAGAGGTTGATACCAGGTATTTTCTTGAATCTCTTTCCATTTTAGGTTTTTGAGACAGAAACTCTCATTGAGCTTGGAGCTCGATTCACTTGGAGTAGCTACTGGGCAAGACCCAGGGATCTTTCTGCCTCCATACAAAGCTTGGAATACACACACATTCTACCATACTAGCCTTTTAAAAAATGTGGATCATGGCATATTTAACT
>NW_004951684.1:1779-3288 GCF_000317375.1 Microtus ochrogaster
TCTCTCTCTCTCTCTCTCTCTCTCTCTCTCTCTCTCTCTCTCTCTCTCTCTCATAAGTGCATGTGTGCACATGTATTTGTATAGGCATACAGGTATGTGTAAACTTCATCATAATTTTCATTTTATTTGACAGTGTCTGTCAACCAGCCCAGAGTTTTTGGACCAGACTAGCTGCACAAAAAAAACCTCCAGGTTCACCTGTCTTTACATTCACCCTATGTGCTTCTGCGTTAAGATTTATGTGGGTGCTCTGGATGAAGGCTCAGGTCTTGGGGCTTATTTCTTAAATACTTTACTGTTGAGCCATTTTCCCAGTCCAAAGGAAGCACTGTTTTGTGTACTCATCTAGCATGTAGCTCTTTGTTAGATATCAGGCCATGAGACATCTGACTCTTCTTTTTTTTTTAATTTTGCAGGTAGGATAGCATTCTGGGAGGCAGGGCCTGATTCTGGTGTTTAGTAGCACTAAATTTATCCAGAGACAGATCACTAATCAGGAAGATGGAATGGGAAATGTTCTGTACAAGAAATGACAGCTGCTGCTTGGAGGGAGAAAACCAGGGAATTGTAAGTAATCTCCACTGGGTTTTAAAATAAATCACTGGGCTGCAAGGACACAAGAAATACTTTTGATAAAGAAAAGGCTTTTAAGTTTTGGAAACCATTAAACAATAGCAGGCTACAGGGATGTCAATTGGAAGGCATGCTGGTAGCAGCAGAATGTTGAAATATTTGTATGATTTAATAGATTATTTTTCACTTTTCATAAAAGGAAATGCATTTGATATCTGGAAAATATAATTTCAGAGAAAAAAACAGGTATGAACTAGCTGTTGGCCTTCTCAAATTTAAATATTTGAAAAGGTATAATTCATGCAACTGTTTAGTGGGTTTCCATTGTGAAAGAGCAAAACCTGCCCTGGCTGGTATTTACTTTTGTAATTAGAAGAGCTTGAGTGAGGCAAACAATTAAAATAATACAATACCTTTACAAGACAATTAATCTTTCCTTTGTGATGCATCCTACCGCATCCTAAGTTGATAATGTTATTTACCTCCCCACTAAGGCTGTGTTAGAATGTAATTGCACCCATTTGCTTTGACTATCAAAGGAGAAAGGATCATGCAATTTGCATCTCATATATCTAGAAATTAAAACTGAAGGACTGACCACTTGACACCGCAGAAGTTCGTGAAATGAAGCCCGCTGAGCTCAATTTGTTGTGGCGGCTAAATGATTCCTCTCTCCAATTTGAATGCATGATGAAACTTCTATTAGAACACTGCACTATAATAATTGACAACATAATGAAACTGCCAGAGACAAAAATGCAAACTCCTCTCTCCTGACCCCTTAGCTCTGCATTTCAGACTCAGAATGGAGCAAATGCTTTGGCCAGACAAGAATCATTCACCTTGAATCCACCTCCTCTCTACCTATCAGGGACCACTGAGGCATTCTTCCAGACACGGGTCCTGTTAGACTCTGACGACTGATATTTAAAAAGT
>NW_004951685.1:0-482 GCF_000317375.1 Microtus ochrogaster
TGCTTATCCAGGATTAAAAAATAAAATAAAGTTTGTTTTTAAATAAAAATTAAGTTAGAATACAAAGGAATGGGTTTTGTTACGACATTATCATCATATGTACCACACACTGTTCTCAGGTGTTCCCTCCCTAAGTGGGACACAGTGTCATACACACAAGGAATCCCAACACTCAGGAGTTCAAAGCTATCCTGAGCTACACAGTGAGTTTTAGGTCAATCTTGGCTACGTTGCATGACTCTCGCCTCAAAAAACAAAAACAAAAGCAAAACAAAAAAACCCTAAACAAACAACATGAGTATTCCTCTCAATTTCAGATTGAAGGACACCAAACAGGCAATTAAACGTAATAAAACGTAATAATGATCTCAGGTAGGGAGGGAGGGAAACTTCCATAAATTATATAACTGAGGAGCTGGAGGAAAAATGTGAATATAATCTATAAAAGAATTCTCTCAGTAGGAAACCGCCTAAGAGTGATC
>NW_004951685.1:2037-3286 GCF_000317375.1 Microtus ochrogaster
ATGGAACTTGTCGGTCGGGCGGTGGTGGAGGCAGAGGCAGGCGGATCTCTGTGAGTTTGAGGCCAGCTTGGTATACAGAGCAAGTGCCAGGACAGGCTCCAAAGCTACACAGAGAATCCCTGTCTCCAAACACACACACCCCCCCCCAAAAAAAAATTTAAAAGAAAAGAAAAAGAATGAACCTCGAAGAGCACTATTTCTAACGCAAAGGCTGTGGGCCTGGGGCCTTTTGAATTATCTTTACCAGTGCTCAGCCTACACTTTGGCAGAGGAAGGCAGAGCCATCAAACCAGACTGAGGAAGTGGAGCAAGCTTAAGAGCTGGCCTGTCTCATGAGCTCCAGGTTCAGTGAGAGACCCAGTCTCAAAAAAGGGGACGGGGGGGGGGGTGACAGAGAAAAACTCCCCAATGCCATACCCTGGCCACCACATGTGACATACAAGCTGGGCAAAGTGGCCTACACCTGGCAACCCAGCAACTGGGGCGCTGAAGCAGGGGGATAGCTGAAAGTTCCCAGACAGCCTGAGCTACAGAGTAGGACCCTGTTTAAAAAAAAAATGCAGAAACTCAAGCCAGGCAGTGGTGGTGCACACCTTTAATCCCAGCACTCAGGAGGCAGAGTCGCCTGTATTTCTGTGAGTTCAAGGCCAGCCTGTTCTACAGAGAGTTCCAGGACAGTCAGAACTGTTACACAGAGAAACCCTGTCTTGAAAAACCAACCAACCAAACAAACAAACAAACAAACAAAAAACCACAAGCACTCAACAAAAATGGACACCTAAGTGAGTAGATTAGATTATCAAAATATAGCTTTCAGAAGAATCTCTCAGAGAGGCCCTGAGGAATTTGGGGAGACATGGGTACCCAGAACCAGAAGAGGAGCCAGCCCTACTTGAGCTTGAGTTCCCGGGTCTGCTCATTCTGCGCCTCCTCCAGGTCCTGCCGCACACGGATATACTCCTCGTGTTGGTCCTGGATCTCAGCCTTCACCGCCTGCAGCTTGGCATAGAGCTGGACACACACAGGTGGGGCTCAGAGGCTGCTCAGTCAGGCACCAACCCCCGAGCCTGGGGCTTCACAGGCCTAGGCTCAGAATGAGCTCAGAATGTCTGCCCATCACTATCAATCAGGATGGGCTATTTCAAGGGCTACCTCTGTCTCACCTCCCCGTGGTGGCTTGGTCCCTCCCACCCACTGAAACCTTAAGCTGTTACCTGCATGCGCTCTCTCTCTTTCTCTCTCTCTCTCT
>NW_004951686.1:0-1103 GCF_000317375.1 Microtus ochrogaster
AAAATAAAATAAAAACAGAATCAAAAGAATTACACCTGACTTCTAAATGAAAATGATGAAAGCCAGAAGGTCCTGGATAGAGGTTCTCCAGAAACTAAGAGACCATGGATGAAAGCCCAGACTATCGCACCCAGCAAATCTTTCAATCATGATCAATGGAGAAAACAAGATATTCCATGACAAAACTAGATTTAAACAATACATATCTACAAACACAGCCCTACAGAAAGTACTAAAAGGAAAATCCCAAGCTAAGGAAGCTAACTGTACCCACAAAACACAGGCAACAGATAACCTCCCACCAACAAAGCTCAAAGAATGGAAACACACAAACACTATTACTGAAAAATAATAGGAATTAACAACCACTAGTTATTAATATCTCTTAATATCAATGGGCCCAATTCACTTATAAAAAGACACAGGCTAAGAGAATGGATATGAAAACAGGATCCAGTCTTCTGCTGTATACAAGAAACAAACCTCCTCCTCAAAGAGAGTCACTACCTCAGAGTAAAGTATTGGGGAAAGGTTTTCCAGTAAAATAGACCTAAGAAACAAGCAGGTGTAGCTATCCTAATTACAAACAAGATAGATTTCAAACTAAAATCAATCAAAAGAGATGGAGAAGTATACATTATAATATAAAAGGAAAATCTATCAAGATGTAGACACAATCCTGAACATCTATGCCCTTAATATAAGAGCATCCACATATGTTAAATGATGTGGGATTGACCTCTGTAAACTGTGAATACCATTGGTGAATAACGAAATTGCCTTGGCATGTTGTTAGGGCAGAACTTAGGTAGGTGGGGAAAACTAAACTGAATGCTAGGAGAAAAAGAGGCAGAGTCAGAAAGAAGCCATGTAGCCCATTTCTAATCATCTGTGTGTAGCACCCCAAGGTGCGCTTACCGGGAAGATTCTAGCCTACGTCCATCCTGGGTCGCAGCTTCATCGTGTGTGCCTCAGAGAGCAGAGCTATCCCTGCGTCCGCCCAGGAGCTGGGAGCATGGCGTCTCTCTGAGGCATCTGCCCCGGAGAGGAGAGCTGTTGAGTCTGAGCTCACTTCCTCTTCCTCCCAGCATTCTGTTCTGTTT
>NW_004951686.1:2851-3286 GCF_000317375.1 Microtus ochrogaster
TTTTAGTCTGCATATATTTTTAACACACTTCAAACCATTTAGAAATTTTCTTTGTCTTTGAATCTCTCTTTATTGTATATCTCTCTTTTTCTGACCACATGAGCCTTTAATGCACCAAGTAATATCAGTAGGACTTTGCCAGCTAGATCCAGTCCATTTCTTGGCTTTCTGCCATTTCAACCTTGTGGCTGAGGTACCGGCCAGAGTCGCATTTAGTGCCACAAGTCTACAGTGTTTCAATGTCCCTGCCAGCAAGCGAGCTTCAGCAGCCTGTTCTTGCAAACCGCACGAACTGCCTGCGTAAAAGAGTCAGAGTTTGCCCTGGCAGGACAGCCCAGAAAGCCGGCATTTTTAAATGGTGCAGCTTTTTTCCTGCTACTGCTGAAAAACGAAAAGCATGCGTTCAGCTTTTCATCAACACTGTTTAAGTGTTTC
>NW_004951687.1:0-686 GCF_000317375.1 Microtus ochrogaster
GCCCGGCTCTGCTGGAAGTATTAGTATGAGCCACCAAGGCCCAACTGAGTTTAAAAAGAGGAGAGAATACCAGGCGGCCTCACATTAGTCTGAAAGAAACACAATGAACTCACGACTGGCTGTTGGCCAGCTTAACTCCCATTCATAAGAATGATTTCGGGTATGATACCGACTGACGTAAGTATGACCTTCTCTAGATGAGTGGGTATCTTTTCTAGCCCTTATTATCTAGCTCAGGCTGGCCTAGAACTCCTGTTCCTCCCACTTCGGCCTCTGTGACTGCTAGGATTACAAGCACGTGCCACCATGCCCCAATCACGTGGCATCATTGGACTTAGAAGCAGATGTCACCCTAGGCAAGGAAAGGTAACGCGAGTGCTGTAAGTTCCTGGGGACAGCTGACTTTGTATCCAGACACTCTGAGGCTCTCTGCTTCCACGCACCTGGCGTACATTGTTGAAGTCTATTGTCTCAGCTACAGAGGAGGCTGAGGTAGAGGGATTCCTGGAATCTGAAGGATTTGAGTCCCATCTTAAAAATAAAACAAAGTCTGGACTACAGTGTAAGACTGTGGGTAATGGAGCCGGGCAGTGGTGGCGCACGCCTTTAATCCCAGCACTCAGGAGGCAGAGGCAGGTGGATCTCTGTGAGTTCGAGGCCAGCCTGGTCTACAGAGCTAGTTCCAG
>NW_004951687.1:2262-3283 GCF_000317375.1 Microtus ochrogaster
AAAAAAAAAAAAAAAAAAAAAAAAAAAAAAAAAAGGTGGGTGTGGTGGTGCAGAAGCAGGTGAATTAGAGTGAGTTCAGGGCCAGCCAGATCTACTCAGTGTGGCTTGAGTTGGGATCTTCTGTCTCTCCTGTGGTAAGGAAAGCCGCTGGCCTTTTGGTCTTTCAGATCTGTAGCTGGGCTCCAGGAGAGCCTACGGATTCCCCCCCTCTGACTTTCTGCTTTTGCTTTATTTAAAGAAGCTTTTGTTCGCTTTTACCAGGGGTTGGAGGGAAATACAAAAAATACACTGGGCCTGGAGGGATGGCTCATCAGTGAAGAGTACAGACTCCTCTTGCAGAGGACAGAGGTTGACTCTGAACACTCAGATCCAATGGTTCAGAGTCATCTGGCACTCCAGCTCCAGGGAACCCAATGCCCTCTTCTGTCATTTGAGAGCAATTCAATGTAAGTGTACAAACCCACATATAGACACACACACACACACACACACAAATAGTGACAAGATATAGCCCAAAGCATCTTTTATTTCCCTTCCTGATATCTATCCATTCATCCATTCACCCACCCATCTATCTGAGACAGGCTCTCTCTCTACATAACTCTTGCTGTCCTGGAACACTGTAGATGACACTGGCTGTGAACTCACAGACATTGGCCTATCATTTTTTGTTGTTGTTGTTTTGTTTTGTTTTTCAAGACAGGGTTTCTCTGTGTAGCTCTGGAAGTCACTCTGAGGACCAGGCTGGCCTCAAACTCACAGATATCCACCTGCCCCTGCCCCCTCCCAGTGCTAGGATTAAAGGCATGTGCCACTACTGCCCAGCCTAAGACAGTGTTTCTTTCTGTAGCCCTGGTCATCCTGCAATTAGCTCTGTAGATCAGGTTGGCCTCAAACTCACAGGAATCCACCTTCTTCTGTCTCCAGAGTACTGGAATTAAAGGTGTGCACCACAATCCCCCAGCTACATATTCATATTTTATACTTTAAGATCCACTTTAAAAAGGTGGGTGTGTAGAGC
>NW_004951688.1:0-706 GCF_000317375.1 Microtus ochrogaster
GTCTCTGCCCTTAACAAAAGCCAGGATGCCTGCTCCTAGCTTCTTTTGTTAAAATGTGGATTACCTGAGAAGAGATGTTTGACTGAAGCTGATGTTTTAGGAGTTCGGGTGTTTGGTGCTTCCTTCCTTTTGTAATTTGGAAGGTGTCTTATAGAGATGCTAATTCAGGGCCTACTTTACTGCTAGAGGCGGATGTGGCTTGAGCCCAGGCACCTGGTTGCCTAGGTGATGGCATAATGTGTCCTGTCCCCCACCCTCACCCCCCCTCCCCGCTCAATTTGGTGTGGGTATATAAAGTGTTTGTAGAATAAACGGAGATTCTGGCCTTTTCCAAGATGATGGTGTAAGCTGAGTCGGTTCTTTTCCTCCCGACTCCGTTCTAGCCGGGTTAGGGAATCAGAGAATTTATGTTGGAGCCTCACGGGCCACGACATAATTGGCGCCAGATAACGTGGGGCTGACCACTGAACCCCAAGATTAAAGACATCGTGGAGCTGACTACTGAACCCCGAGACGAAGGCCGGAGGAAGAAGTACAAAAAGGAACGCGGTGCTGACGGCCAAACTCCATGACCCCGGAGAAGGGACAACACGAGAGAGACGGTGAATGCTAATCGCTGGATCCCAGAGGGAAACCGGACAAAGCACGGAGGAGAACACCAGGCTGATCTGCGTTCCCCAAAAAGCAAGGAAGAAGTGACCAGACG
>NW_004951688.1:2880-3280 GCF_000317375.1 Microtus ochrogaster
TTCTTTATTTCTTCCTTGACCCAGGTGTGGTTCAGTAGGTGACTGATCAGTTTCCCTGAGTTTGTAGGCTTTCTGTGGGTAGAATTGTTGTTGAATTCTAACTTTATTCCATGGTAATCCGATAAGACACAGGTGGTTACTAAAAATTTTTTTTGGTATCTGTGGAAGTTTGCTTTGTTACCGATTATGTGATCAATTTTCGAGAAAGTTCCATGAGATGCTGAGAAGAAGATAATATTCTTTTCTGTTTGGGTGGAATGTTCTATAGATGTCTGTTTTGTCCATTTGATTCATTACATCTGTTCTCTTTATTTCTCTGTTAAGTTTCTGTCTGGTTGACCTGTACATTGGTGAGAGAGGAGTGTTGAAATCTCCTACTATTAGAGTGTGGGGTTTGATG
>NW_004951689.1:0-615 GCF_000317375.1 Microtus ochrogaster
GTCCTCCGGAAAAGGACTTCTAACCCTGAGCCATCTCTCTAGTCTCTATTTCTCTTTCTAATAGGTGATGCTAAAGCACTCGCCTTTGACTCATTCCTCCTCTGCAGGCCAATATCCTGCAGTTAGCAGCTTACAGCTGTAATCACTGCAGCCTCCCCTGCCCTGGAACCCAGGCTCATGTTCAGAGAAGGAAAGGCTGAAACTCGGTGCTAAAAGCTCGTAACCTTTCAGACGCCTCAGAGGAGATACTGTAGCCAAAATGAAGGTTCACTGATGGGTGGGACAGTACCATGACCAGACTGTTTTCCCTTTTCTCTTTGTTTTTTAGAGTCAAGGTCTTACTCTAAAGCTTTGGTTGGTCTGGAGCTTGCTCTGTAGACCAGGTTCTTCTCAAACTCACAAAGATATTCCTGCCTCTGTCTCGTTGGTGCTGGGATTAAAGACATGCACCATCAAGCCTGCCAGCTTGCCTATTATTTAAACAAACATCTTTCCAGGACCTGAAGATGCACTCCAGGGGGTCTTTCGTCATTATAAAGACCTGGACAGGGCTCTTCCAGAGGTCCTGAGTTCAATTCCCAGCAACCACATGGTGGCTTACAGCCATCTATAATG
>NW_004951689.1:2220-3278 GCF_000317375.1 Microtus ochrogaster
GTTTTTCGAGACAGGGTTTCTCTGTGGCTTTGGAGCCTGTCCTGGAACTAGCTCTGTAGACCAGGCTGGTCTCGAACTCACAGAGATCCACCTGCCTCTCAATTTTAGGACATTTTAAAGTTAAAAATGTTTCATTTTTTTAAATGTGTGTGGGTGTTTTTCCTGAATGTACGCCTTTTGCATGCCAAGGCCATAGAAGGCATTGGATCCCTTGATTGGGAGTTACAGACAGTTGTGAGCTGCCATGTGGGTGCTGGGAATTGAACCTGGGTCCTCTGGAAGGACTCTGAATCCCCGAGCCTCTCCCCAGTTTCCATTTTCACCTTGTAAATTGTGATAGAATGAAAAAAGGAAAAGTCACGTCTGCTCCTAGGTCTGGTGGAGAGGGTTGAGTGTAGATAAAAGGGAGCGCACAGGTAGAGGCAGGGATGTCTGGGAGAGTCAGGCTGAGCTGGGCCATGTGGGGAGAAGGGGAGGGGAAAGGAGAAAGGAGAGAGGGGAACCAGGTGTAGCAGCTAGGAGGCCAAAGGTAAAAAAAGGGGTGGGTAACTAAAATGTCCGGACTCTAAAGAAAAAGAGTCTCTGTGGGAAGGGCAGCCCAGCCCCTGGGTTAGAGAGCTCAGGGTAGAGGCCAGCCACACCCTCTATCAGGTAGGGACTGAGGGATGCTGGGAGAACCTAGAGGCTTGGTCCACTGTGATAAGTTAAAGAGGCACCTTGGGCTCTTGTTTGAATCTTAAGAGATGTGTACTCCTCCCTAGCAGTAGAAGGGGTAAGAGTTAAGACATTTACAAAAGTTAAGAAAACATGGCATTTTTTTTTTTTTTAAAGTCATTCTGTAACCCAATTGTGCTACCCATGAGCCAAATAAAGAATCGACAGAAGACATTGATTTCTGGTGCACTCAAGGTCCTAACAGAAGGCAGGCAAAGTCAAATCCTGAACTCTGCACTTAAGATTCTGCTCCTTGCCGGGCGGTGGTGGCGCACGCCTTTAATCC
Organism: Microtus ochrogaster; assembly: GCF_000317375.1. Lineage (NCBI taxonomy): Eukaryota > Metazoa > Chordata > Mammalia > Rodentia > Cricetidae > Microtus > Microtus ochrogaster. The sequence goes on from NW_004951689.1 coordinate 3,221, forward strand.
CAGCACTCAGGAGGCAGAGGCAGGCAGATCTCTGTGAGTTCGAGGCCAGCCTGGTCTA
>NW_004951690.1:0-3278 GCF_000317375.1 Microtus ochrogaster
AAAAAAAAAAAAAAAAAAAAAAAAAAAAAAAAGATACAGCTCTAGCTAACCTCAAACTGAGAGCCCTGAGTACTAGAATTAAAATTCAGTTCATTTCAGTTGGGTTACAGTGATGTAAACCTTTAATCCCAGAACTCAGGAGGCAGAGACCAGCCTGGTCTACCTAAAAGAGTTCCAGGAAAGCCAGGGCTGTTAGAGAAACTGTCTTGAAAAATCAAACAAATGAAAAAGTTCTGTGTGTTTTTCTCCTCAAGGACTTCTCTTCTCTGATGACTACTAACCTGGAATTTCTGCATTTGTCACAACAACTCACTAATAACTACATTCTCTTCCAAGGAAGAGAAGAGAAAGTGATTAAGAGTTTTGAGGAATCAATAAAAAATATTTAGCAAACCACATAACAAGTTTACTACACTGGAGTTGATATCCCAATTTCTAGAAACAGACCATAGAAATCAGCTGGGTAGAAAGTATGCCCAGAAACAGCCTCAAAATCAGGTACAGAGACAACAGCTGTCACCACTTAGGACATTTTATTGGCATATGACAATTTACAAGGGTCCCTGCTGAAATGTACACCACACTGAGTAAGAATCGTTTAGCCATCTACATTCATTCTCATGGGGTAAAATTTTGCCTCAAATTATAATTTATATCCCAACACTGATTTTAACTGTAACAAAAGGGAACAATAACAATGCCTTGAAATGGAGTGCAACTGGAAGAGACTTTGCTGTTTTTTAAAACTCCTAAGATGTTGAAGAGCATACCCACCTAAGAATTGAGTCATGGTCTTCTGAAACTGCTTTTTTTTCTTGTAAAATCCTTTGGTTCATTTTTATTTCTTTCTCTGGGCAAAGAAGTACATCAATGCAGCTCTTAACAGTTATTTTCCTAGCACTTATAATCAAGCAGCTTTACCAAGAGGAACCATTCGGCCTTTGTAACATGTTATGACATGTGAAACTAAATAGTGATCTCAAAAAATACATACAGGCTGTTGTATGTGTGGCCCTGAAAAAGAGAAGATTCACAGCAGTGTTCTACTGCAGGATTCTTATCACCACACTTTAATGTAGTGGGCTTTTCTATCTATAACTTTAAAATCAAAGTAACCAAAGGGTACAGTACTGAAATCGTACTTAAAATAGGACTTTACTCTCTATTAAATTATTTTTCAGTAAATTTACTTTTCTCTGTTGTAGAAAAAGTAAAGGTAAACATGCCGAGATTCAGTGTGTAACCAAATAACTGTTAAAATAAGAGTTAAATGTATTCATATAAAATAGAATGGTATGAAAAACATTAGGGAATTAAATACATATTACTTTTATATTTAAGTCTTAATCTGAAGAGGATGGTACTAATTATGTCCAGGTTGACACAATAAAGTTGATTTGCAGATTATTTCTGATTTACTAAATAATTCCAGATAGACAATTAACGGGAGAAATCATGCAATACTGAGTGAGATAAACACAACAAATGTTGACATGGTTTTAGTTTAAGTATGTTGCCAACAGTTCTTAGCAATTCAACATCTAAGACATATTGCAAATCATCAAAAGAGAATGAATGAGCCACACACTTACAAGCTTTAAAAGTTTACATTAATAGAATAAGCATTATCTCCTTTAATTGCAAAAATATACAACTAATCTGATGCAATGTGGCTAGTTTTATAGGTTTATTTAAAAAAAAATCAGTCTTAGCATGAACTTTATTCCTTTGCTATTAAGTAACAAAGAAGAGTATATATCTCCTTAGGTAAGTCAGACCACTTGAAAAGAAAAAGGTCATTTTATAAATGGGCAGTTAGATTAATGGTACAAATCTTCTGCCAAAATCTTTTATTGGTAACATTAAGAAAAAACAAGTTATTTAACTATTAGACATTATGTTGGAACTATCTAATTATATGCTTAAATTATCAACTAATTTACAGCTGGTCAGAGTATCCAAGAAATATGCAAGCTATCCAGTCAGGTACTTAATGACTGAGTGCATCAAATTATGCTTTAGGATAATCTTCCAAATAAATAGGACTCCCAAGTTTTGATTTGTTTTTGTAAAAAAAAAAAAAAAAAAAACAATCAGGTCTGTGGAATTAGGATTTTTTCTTACACTCATATTACAAACCAGTTTCTCTCTCTCTTAGGTAGCTGATATCTAAGACCATGACTCAAACTATTAAATGAGAATGGAAGAGAATATTCAGTTTTGAATTCATACAGGCTCTTAAAATGATTTTACAAGCCACTGCTTGCTTTCAGTAAAAATACCACTTTCACAAACCTTTCTAACTTTTAGTAATTTGTACTTTTTGGCCACTAACAAAGTTATTGTCCTTATATATTTGCTGAAGTGTGAAACTAATTTTAGTTTTCCAGAATAGCAATTTTCATAGTACTTTCAAAAATTAGTCGCCCTACAATGTAGTGTTCAAATTTAAAAAAGATGTTAAACAGATGTGTACAGTTAAATAATTAGTGTGGTCACTATAAACAACTCCTGTTTGAGGGTTTGTGTGGATTTGTGTAGAGCTAACGTTTACTTCAGAATCAAACATTAACAAACAGGGAGTCAAGAGAATCCAAGCTGTCACGGAGCTGGAATTGACCATTTCTTATAGACAAAGCAGAAATACAATGCATGTAACAAAAACAGTCAAAGGTTTTTAAAAGTTGATAGTTACAAATATGGTAAGGAACATTTTCTACTTTATTTCAGTACAATTTTCAACATACAGTCTACTATTTTTTCAAGGTATTTGAAGACTTAAAAGAAAATTTCTATAGACTACTTGCAAACAGTAAATTGTAAATAAAATGTTTACATTCTTATTTGAAAACAAAAATCAGACTTAAAAAATGTTGAGTGTCAACAAGTTCTGCTCTCTGTCGCAATCTTGAGACTAGTCCTAAAGGAGAAAAAGAAATTAGAGGTCAATAAAGCTGTGGATAGTGGATATTTATAAAAATTATTTCTAAAAGTTGATTAACTGATTTATCTGCCAACCCCATACTAAATTAAATCTGTCAAAAAAAAAATCAGAAAATTTCTACCTTTTCTTCTTTGCGTCTGTCCTTCTTTTCTTCATTATTTTCCATGGTCTCTTCTTCATCTTCAACAATCCCATCCCCTTGGTATTTGTCATGAGTCCATTTTGGACTGCTACCTGATTTTTTGAAATTAAAGCGCCCTCTGCCACGCTGGAAAGTACCACGACCTCTTCCTCTTTTGGCCCAATAATCCACACCATCATCTCTGTCATCATG
>NW_004951691.1:0-774 GCF_000317375.1 Microtus ochrogaster
TGTGTGTGTGTGTGTGTGTGTGTGTGTGTGTGTGTGTGTAGGCCAGAGCACACAAACTTGGGTTTTACGTCTCAGGTATAATCTGTTGGTGTTTGTTGACAGTTTCTGTAATTTGTTATGTGAGCCAGGCTGGCAAACAGTGAGCCCCGGCTATCCGTTTAGCTCTCCCTCCCCAGCCTAGAACTACAAACATGTGTACCACGCCCAATTTTTGGTTTCTTTTGTGGGTTCCATGGATCAAACTCAGGTCCTTGGGCTTGGGTGGCAAGCACTGCACTGCCGGAGCTATCCCTCCAGACCCGAAGAGACAACTTCCTAAGTGACAATCTCAATTCCCAGATATATGCATTCTGGGTAAAATGAACGAATAAACAGAGCACTAGAAACTTAAACTGGTGTGGCGTTAACACTCCCAAGTCTTCAGCAAGCAAACCTTCAGACTTCTTCTTTTTCTTTTTTTTCGAGAGAGAGCTTTATTTTTTTTAATTAATTAATTTATTTATTAAGTATACAGTGGTCTGCCTGCATATGTCCCTGCAGGCCAGAAGAGGGCACCAGATCTCATTACAGATGGTTGTGAGCCACCATGTGGTTGCTGGGAACTGAACTCAGGACCTTTGGAAGTGCAACCAGTGCTCTTAACCTCTGAGCCATCTCTCCAGCCCCCTCTTTTTTTCTCTTTTTTCCCCCCTGACACAGGGTTTCTTGGTGTAGCCCTGGCTGTCCTGGAACTTACTCTGTAGACCAGGCTGGCCCCTAACTCACAGAGATCCT
>NW_004951691.1:2754-3275 GCF_000317375.1 Microtus ochrogaster
CCGCTAGAAATTGCTATAACAGATAGTTAATGGTGGTGGTAAAATGGAGTGGGACAGTGATCTGTATTCTGTCAATTATATTTTAAATAAATGCTACTTGGCCAGTAACCAGGCAGGAAGTATAGGTAGGACAACCAGACAGGAAGTAGAGGCAGAGCAATGAGAACAGGAGAATTCTGGGAAGAGGATCTATTCAGCGGTCCTGTCCCAGCCACATGGCTAATATGTGACTGCCCCACCAAATAAGGCACTGAGCCACATGGCTAACAGAGACAAGGATAATGGACTAATATAAGTTATAAGAGTTAATAAGAAGGCTGAGCTAATGGGCCAGCCAGTTTATAACTAATGTAGACCTCTGTGTGATTTCTTTGGGACTTAATGATTGCGGGAATCAGGCAGGACAGAAAACCTCAGAAAACAGTAAAAAGAAAAGGCCATAGATGTTTATCTATCTATCTATCTATCTATCTATCTATCTATCTATCTATCTATCTATCTATCTATCTATCTATCTATCT
>NW_004951692.1:0-670 GCF_000317375.1 Microtus ochrogaster
GGTTAGGCCCAGGCCAGCGAGAGACCCAATGTCAAAAAGAGAACATGCGGGCACCCAGGGTTGTTCTCTGGTCTGCACACGCAAGCACACGTATGAATGCGTGCACACACAAACTGATCTAGTAACATAGGGTACAGTGGCTCCCGAGAGGCGGAGGCAGACCGTTCTGGAGATGAAGGTGGATCTTCAGCAGCACAGCGAGTCTGAGGCCAGTCTAGGCTACATGAGGCCCTATCTAAAACCAAACCAAACCCAAAATTATCTACTATGTTTGATGATGCTGGATGCTCTAGACATCCGTGGGCTGGAGGGTTAGCTCAGGTGGAACACTTGTCCAGCACACGTGAGACCCCGGGTTTAATCCCTAGCACTACAGAAGGAGAATAAGAAAAAATAGAGTGTACAGTGCAGTGGCGCACACCTTCAATCCCGGCACTCAGGAGGCAGAGGCAAGTGGGTCTCTGTGAGTTCTAAACCAACCTGGTCTACATAGTAGTGAGATCCTGTCTCATTGCCTCAAAACAAACAAACAGCCGGGCGATGGTGGCACACGCCTTTAATCCCAGCACTCGGGAGGCAGAGGCAGGCGAATTTCTGTGAGTTCGAGACCAGCCTGGTCTACAGAGCTAGTTCCAGGACAGGCTCCAAAGCCACAGAGAAACCCTGTCTC
>NW_004951692.1:2670-3274 GCF_000317375.1 Microtus ochrogaster
AAAATCTTTTCTGTAGTGCAACTTGAGTCTATATAAACAAAGGGGCAGAGATACTTACATGGACCAAGGCAATAGTTGGGGTTGACAACTATAATTCCTATACAGATTAGCAGGAAGCTTCTCCATGCGATTTTCCCCAGCAGTCTGAATTTGGAACATCCTCGTTGTAGGACAGAAGTCATTGACAAGAAAATTGAAGATCCCATAATAAATACAAACCTACAAAGAAAAAAAGGCTGTTGGTAGGTGGTCATTTCCACTTTTTATACATGCATCCTTCATTTCTTATAGGAGAGGTGACACGCTACCATCTGCAAGCAGCCAGGGACTGAAACAGCCTCATCATACGGTAGGGGCGAGCACAGCCCTGCTGGAGGGACTTTTGACAGAACATCTCCAGTCCTGCTGCACGAGGAAAGCTGGCTAATAGTAAGTGGGATTTCCATGGACAACTCTGCAAGCATTTATTAGAGAGGAGAGCTATCAACACTGACCCAAGGGGCTTGCGTTAACACACGGTCCAAGTCCTTCAGAAACAAAACATTCGAGTCTTTTAGAGACTCATTCCTTCTCCTGAAAGAATTTTCTCTCTCTCTCTCTCTCT
>NW_004951693.1:0-3271 GCF_000317375.1 Microtus ochrogaster
AGTCTATGCTTGTATTAATGTATATGTGTATGCTACCTTTAAAAGTTTATGTATTTTTGGAACAAGAAAATGGGAATAAAAATAAAAATAGGTGGTGCATGTGATCAAGCATCTCAAAACTTCTCTGTACAAGTCTCTTCAGAGTTCTGCATTCAGAACAGCTTCAAGACTGTTGGCTGAGATGGTCCAAACTCATAAACTACTCCAGTCAAGACTAAACAATTATCCCAATTTTCTCAGGGTTCTCCCAAAGATATCAGTGCCCAGAAGCAGTAAGTAGTCTTGAGAACAATGCCCAAATTTGCAAGAGAAAGGGTATTGGTAGGTTTTGGTTATTCAATGGACCATGGATGCTTGTCATTGGTTGGGGGCTTTGTTAAAAGGTGTTATTAGTCATAGTAAGAAAAAGAGCTAAAGGAAAGTGTTAAATTCAAAGATCTCTTTCTGAAGAAAAAAAGGGGATACAATATAGAAATAATAAAATACAGGGGTAGGTTAATGGATCTATTTTAATCCAAAAAACAACATTTAATCTCAAAATATTTTATACTGGCATGGATTTTGGTTTATTGGGACAAATTTAAAGTTAATCTTGTTACTTTGCATGTATGTTTCTACTATTGTTTAGGGTATTGTGCTTATGAAGTTCATTTAAAAATGTAATGCATAATAAAGAAATCCAGATTAGTATTTAAGCATCTATTACCATCAAACTTGTAGTCATGCTAGGTATGTTTTCAAGATCAAACAGGAGAATATTTTAAATAGACAGGCAGTCTTCAAACACTTCAGAGATCCATAGAATATGACATTTAACATGTTTTAATAATATAATTTTTTTTTTATAAAAAATGAGAAATGAATGTTCTTAGCAATACCAATCCACTTCAAAAAAAGATGATCAGTATCAAAGAAACTCCACATGGAGCTTACATTCTTGTGGCAAAAGTTAGACACTGGGCTAAAAACTATCCTTGTCTCAACTGGTGACAGTGTACTATCCAAATTGGTCAAGCAGGCACAAAAGAATGCAACTGAACTTTGCAAGATAAGGACAGTCCTTCAAAATTCCTGTTTCACAGAAATGTCTATCAAATATACTCGGCCTTTAGGCCAAAGATGGTAGCTTCAATATTACAGAAGTAGTGATATTTCATTTGTATTTTAATAAATAAAGCTTGCCTGAAGACCAGAGAGTAAAACAGCCCCACTGGTAAGCCTTAGAGACAAGGCAGTGGTGACACACACCTTAATCCCTCAGTAGCCATGCTAGTTTGCTATATAAACCAGACAGTAGTGGTGCACACCTTTAATCCCAGCACTAGAGAGGAATATAAGACAGGACTAGATAGTTCTTCGAGCCAGGACCACCATTTAGGACTGAGGTAGCATTAAGAGCCAGTGGCTAATCATTTTGTTTTTCTGACCTTCAAGTTGAACCTCAATTTCTGACTCTTGAGTTTTTATTAATCATGCTACACAAAAGAACTTTGGTTGCAGAGCTCTATTGTAAAGTCTAGTGGTTTGAGTTCAAAAGTAATAATGTGATGTGGGAGGGTCTTCTGTTCTGTGTTGATTTCATTGGTTAATAAAGAAACTACCTTGGCCATTTGATAGGCCAGCCCTTAGGTGGGTGGAGTAGACAGAACAGAATGTTGGGAGGAAGAAGGAAGTGAGGCAATGGCCATGCCTCTCCTCTCTGGGGCAGACGCAATGGAGCCAGCAGCCAGGTCAGACATGCTGAATCTTTCCTGGTAAGCCACCACCTCCTGGTGCTACACAGATTATTAGAAATGGGTTAATCAAGATATGAAAGTTAGCCAAGAAGAGGATAAATATAATGGACCAGGCAATGTTTAAAAGAATACAACTTGTCAGTTCCTGCGAGTTTCTTCCTGCTCTCTGCATCTGGCCTCTGGCCTCTAGCCACTTCCCTCATGTCATGGCCCCAAAATGGCAATCTGCGCTTCTGCCTCAGTCCAAGAAACCCAAATTGGCTCCTTCCCCAAAACTGGAGGACAAGTCTGCCTCTCCCGGCCTGCCGAAGGGAGAAAAAGAACAGCAAGAAGCAATTGAACACATTGATGAAGTACAAAATGAAATAGACAGACTTAATGAACAAGCAAGTGAGGAAATACTAAAAGTAGAACAAAAATATAACAAACTCTGCCAATTGTTTTTTCAGAAGAGGTCAGAATTGATTGCTAAAATCCCAAATTTTGGGGTAATCACATTTGTCAACCATCCACGAGTGTTTGCACTGCTTGGAGAGGAAGACAAAGAGGCTCTGCATTATTTAACCAGAGTCGAAGTAACAGAATTTGAAGACATTAAATCAGGTTACAGAATAGATTTTTATTTTGATGAACATCCCTACTTTGAAAATAAAGTTCTCTCCAAAGAATTTCATCAGAATGAGAGTGAATCCTCAAAGTCCACTGAAATCAAATGGAAATCTGGAAAGGATTTGAGAAAATGCTCAAGTCAGACACAGAATAAGGCCAGCAGGAAGAGACAACACAAAGAGCCAGAGAGCTTCTTTACCTGGTTTACTGACCACTCTGATGCAGGTGCAGATGAGTTAGGAGAAGTCATCAAAGATGACATTTGGCCAAACCCCTTGCAGTACTATTTGGTTCCTGATATGGACCATGAAAAGGGAGAGGCAGAAGATGATGATGATAATGATGATGAAGAAGAAGAAGGCTTGGAAGATATTGATGAAGAAGGAGATGAAGGTGAAGAAGATGAAGATGAAGATGATGATGAAGGGGAAGAAGGAGAGGAGGATGAAGGCGAGGATGACTAGCACAGAAGACTGATGAATTCCAACTCTCTTTTTTATTTTATTTTTATTTTTTAAATTTCTCCAGTCCCTGGGAGCAAGTTGCAGTCATTTCCCTCCCGTCCCCAATCCCTCTTGTGCTCAGTTGCCCTGTTTCTGAGGTCTCGCTTCTCAATACCATGGTTCTCAACTTATTTTTGGAGAAATGTCTTGAGCAAAATACAATGGGAAAAGAATCTCCACTACTCTGTTATACATTCATTTTTATTTTTTCTTGTCTTGAACTGTGGATTCAACACTACCACCATGCTCTGTGGGAAAAAAGAAAAGCCCTCCAGCCCCTTTGGCTCTGCTGGAGGCTGGGGGGTGCTAGGCCCCTGTGTAGTAGTGCATAGAATTCTAGCTTTTTTCCTTTCTCTGTATATTGGGTTCAGAGATTACACTGTGTCTATGTGAATACAGACAGTTAGCATTTACCAACATGTA
>NW_004951694.1:0-1271 GCF_000317375.1 Microtus ochrogaster
GAGCTAGTTCCAGGACAGGCTCCAAAACCACAGAGAAACCCTGTCTCGAAAAACAAAAACAAAAACAAAAACAAAAAAAAGAAAAAAAAAGAAAATAAACATTAATAGGTAATGCTTTAAAAGATATTTCAGGGGCTGGAGAGATGGCTCAGAGGTTAAGAGCATTGCCTGCTCTTCCAAAGGTCCTGAGTTCAATTCCCAACAACCACATGGTGGCTCAACCATCTGTAATGAGGTCTGGTGCCCTCTTCTGGCCTTCAGGCACAACGCAGAAAGAATGTTGTATACATAATAAATAAATAAATATTTAAAAAAAAGATATTTCAGTGTAGTAGAGCTGGTAACCAGATATTGCAGCAATCTTATATTTGTCTTTTAAAAGCGTTTTTGGACAGTTTAAGGCTTATTTTTCCAGTTAAATAGTCACATAGTTTAAAATCCCAAGGTTTTTACACTTAGCTGCCTTGGCCTTGCTCATCACTGTATTCTCCGGTGAATCTTCATTTCATCCACAGGAAGTTGTTGATGCTCTGATATAATTTCATAGCTTAGGTGTATTTAAAGAACTGAGTTTTGTTTGCTTTTTGGAGTACTTTAAGTTCAACTGTCTGGATGTTTGTTTTTACCCAGCAGTGGCCACTTTATCTGTTTCTGGAATTCTCAGCCCTTAGGGCTGAATAGTTGCTTGTTTGCTTATGCAGATGTGACTTCAGGAGGAGGGAAAACCTGATAGAGAGTTGAAGGATGGCAGACGTTTTGTGATTTCTGCAAAGGTTGTTGAGGTTTTAAATGTTGTTTTTACTTTGAGTTCTGAGACACAAAAATAAATATTTTGCCGCTAACTCTTATCTTTTATCATTAACAACGCCAGAGTAATTGTTACAGTATTGCACAGTTGGTTACAGAGATGGCTGATCTCTTAGTTTACACAATTCTTTCATTAATATTCAAGGAAAAGTAGTGATACTGGTTGTAAAAAAAAAAAAAAAAAGGAACAGCAGACTCAAAAGGACATTCCAACAGCGTAAAACCAGCCAGGAGCCCTGTGGTCACAGTTACCATTTTGCTCACATTTCTTTCTTATGGATTGTAGTAATAGAAGCAGCGGGCTGCTTCCTGCCACCCGGCTAGCTTTATCCGAAATAATTACATGGACACTGTATTCTTTTAAACACCGCTTGGCCCATTTCTATCTAGCCTCTTCTAGGCTAATTCTCACATATTAATTTAGCCCATTTCTAATCATCTGTGTTGCACCCCAAGGTGCGCTT
>NW_004951694.1:2576-3271 GCF_000317375.1 Microtus ochrogaster
ATCCTTTGCAGCTGGAGTTATGGTTGGATGTGAGCACAGGCACCCTTGAGTCTGGAGAGGGTTGCATCCTTTGCAGCTGGAGTTATGGTTGGATGGCATCTGCCTGATGTTGGGAACTTGAGTCCACTGGAAGAACAGTTTTGCTGAACCATCTTGTCAGCCCAAAAATGCCTGTGTTGAGAAACATCAAAAATGTCATTGTCAAATTTTTGCTGAGAGTCATTAATGAATGTTCTTTATTAGATTATTTTGCCCACATTAAAGAATAGAGAATTAGAAATATACATGTCAGTAAATTTTAAATGTCCTACATGCTCAGATAGATTGACCTTGTCTGAAAGAATGCTGCGTGCATTCCTGTACACCTGTCCTCCTGTCTGATCAGAACTCCTGGAAGATTGGTCTGGCCAAGCTGACCTTGCCTGAGTTAGTGATGTTAGTCCATTTGCCATAGTACACACATGTCCAGGCTGTGCTAAGTGTATGTTTATTTCTTACATTTCCCAATGGATGCGAGCTCTTTAAGGGTAGAAATAAATGTCTCATCTTTGAATTATAGAGTATCAGGGTACAAATAGACATTTAAGTATCTCTTAAGTTACTTTCTTTTAAGATATATAGATTTAACACAGGAGATTATCTTTATGAAGATACCTTAAGACATTTTAGATAATAATATTAAAACAGCAGCATTT
>NW_004951695.1:0-1131 GCF_000317375.1 Microtus ochrogaster
CACACACAGGAGCACACATGGGAGCACACACAGGAACACACATGGGAGCACACACAGGAGCACACACAGGAGCACACATGGGAGCACACACAGGAGCACACATGGGAGCACACACAGGAATACACATGGGAGCACACACAGGAGCACACATGGGAGCACACATAGGAATACACACGGAGGCACACACGGAAGCATCCACAGGAGTACACACAGGAGCACACACGGAAGCATCCACAGGAGCACACACAGGAGCACACACGGGAGCACACACAGGAATACACATGGGAGCACACACAGGAGCACACATGGGAGCACACACAGGAACACACACAGGAGCACATATGGGAGCACACACAGAATTACACACGGAAGCATCCACAGGAGTACACATGGGGGCACACATGGAAGCATCCACAGGAGCACACACGGGAGCACACACAGGAGCACACACAGGAATACACACAAGAGCACACACGGGAGCACACACGGGAGCACACACGGGAGCACACACGGGAGCACACACGGGAGGCAGAGGCAGGTTCTGAGTTCAAAGACAGTTTGGTCTACAGAGTGAGTTCCAGGACAGCCAGGGTTACAGAGAGAGACCCTGTAGGCACCAAGCATGTATGTGCACATGCATCTCAGACACACGTAAGCATGCATAAAAATAAACACACCCTTAGAAATAGTAACTAAAAGAACTGTAAGTCCAACATGGTCTCCCCTGGCTCTGGGGACAGCAGCAAGGGCTAGAAGACAGACGGCTAATTCAGTTTACCACGCACAGGCCCCGTAACAAACATGTCCCAGCCAGGGCCTCCTTATCCTTAAGTTCAGTACTGAGAGGAAGAAAAGCCAAAACTCTTTAGCCATTCGTCTTCTTAGGAAAAATCCAGCACAAAGGGCTGGAGAGATAGCTTAGTGGTTAAGAGCGGTGGCTGCTCTTCAATTCCCAACAACCACATGGTGGCTCACAGCTCTCTGTAGCTCCAGTTCCACGGGATCCAATGCCCTCTTCTGCAGGATCCTGAATTCGTGTGAGGCACATAAGGTCACACACGCATAAAAATAAAAGATAAATAAATAACTTAAAAAATCCAGCACAGATAGGTTTATTTTTATGTATCTTTT
>NW_004951695.1:2316-3270 GCF_000317375.1 Microtus ochrogaster
AATTAATGTGTCCTTTTCCAATTATTTTGGATTTTGCTTTATTGAAGTGGTGTCTCAAGTACCCAGGCCATCCTTGAGTTACTCACCCCCTACATCCATCTCTGTAGTGTGACAATTATCAGCTTGCTGTAGCTTTTCTGAGACAAGGGCTCAGAAAAAAAGTCCTGCAACCTAGCCTGGACTTGAACTCAGTGTGCTGGGATCACAGGCCTTGCAGGCACTCCTGGTAGGCGTCTTCTCCTTTTTACCCTGTCCTGACCTCAGATGACCAGAGACTCCTGAGGCTTTAAATGGTCATCATGAACCGAATACTACACTGAACACTGGGTGGGTTGTAGGTCATAGGGGAATTGCTGCAAGTTAGAAGCCAATGTGGGCTACACAGTGAGTTCCACTGTAGCCTGGGTTACAGAATGAGACTCTGTCTGTTTCCGAAATGCCAAAAAAAAATCAGGCCTGGAGAGATGGCTCTGCAGTTAAGAGGGCTTGCTGCTCTTGTAGAGGACCTGGATTGGATGCCTAACATCATGTGAGATGGCTCACAATCTCCTGTAACTCCAGGTCCAGGGGATCGGACACCTTCTTCTGGCCTCCATGGGCACCCACACATGTGGCATACCTTCACACAAACACAGATAGATAGACAGACAGACAGACAGACAGACAGATAATAGATAGATAGATAGATAGATAGATAGATAGATAGATAGATAGATAGATAGATGATAGATAGACAGATAGATAATAGGTAGAAATATTTTTCAGATTAAAATCTTTTTAAATGTTTTATTACTTTGTTATTTTCTGTTTGAGTGTTTTGCCTGAATGTATGTCTGTACACATATGTGTGCCTGGTGCCCTGAAAGACCAGGAGAGGTTGTCAGACCCCACGGAACTGGAGTTTCAGACAGCTGTGAGCTACCATGTGGGTGCTGGGAATTGAACCTGGGTTCC
>NW_004951696.1:0-3269 GCF_000317375.1 Microtus ochrogaster
TTCCCACGTCAAAATCACAAGCAATACAAGAATTTGGTCAGGGACACAGCAGAGAGACAAACACAATAAATCCCAAACTGAGACAACCCCAAACTTCACAAGATACATTAAGACTTAATTACCGCAAATCGTCTGGACTTTGTCTCCCATGATCCAGGATCTGAGTCTATTGCTTAAAAGTGGAAAAATACTGGGGGAAAGGGAAAGGTGTTCTACACTAGAAGCCTAGAAACGGGGTTAGGATGTCTTTCCCACACTCCCTTCCCAGGTAATGCACCCCTCAGCTGTGCTGCCCAGAGCAATACTGCCTGGCTGTGAGATCCTAGGCTGAGAAACGAGGCAAGAACGGGCCGACTTGTCCAACACTTAATCACAGACCCGCTGGGAACTGACATAAATTATTTAATCTAATCCCCACAAGAACCTGAAACATTTTGGCTAAGGAGCTTGAGTCTCTGTGAAGCTGATCACCTGCCCAGACTGGCAAATGGCAAACCCACTTGGACTTGATTCTCTGGCTACAGATGAATAGGTTGACAGAGCAGCCCTTCTGACCACAAGCCAGCTGGCCAAGGCCAGAGAGAGGAGCTGACCAAGCAAAACTTCCTTAGGGACGTTCAGATAGGACAACTGAAACAGTTCTGCGAGCTAGGGGTCAATCAAGGCAGACTTGGCACTGCCATGAACCCAGCGGAGCCACTCACAAGGATAAAAGCCTGGGGACAAGAGCCCAGGTCCCCACAACCAAGTATTCTTTTCATTAAATAAACCATCACTTTCTTGGGGCAATAGAGTACCTATTCTTTGCCTAGAGCTCCATTTAAAACGGTGGAAAGAAATCTGCAGTGTAGCCACCCCAGCAGAGCCTTGGCTGCTGGGAGCATCTGGCTGCAGAGCGCAACAGCTCAGATTAACAAGCAGCATAACTGCCTGTGAGTGGGAGGCCAGTAGCAACCCCAGGGAGTCAACCTGAAGTAAACCATGTCCTAAACTACCAGTTCACAAGAAATATAAAGGACTGAAAAACAGGCTAAAAGACAGCCTAAGGTAGATGTACACGTGCATGTGTATGAACACACAACCAATGATGGGAAATAGAGGAACTGGTAACTACTGGATTTGACAATACCGTGGCCAGCATCCTTATTCTAGGCATCTATCTGCTGAAGTGTTTAGAAATAGAAAGTCATGGTATCTGCAAATTTTGAAGTGTCAGCAAAATAAATCCACCCCGTGTCCACAGTCAACCAACAAGGAGAGCAAACACTAGCACCTGCAGCTTCTGGAGAGGAAACGCTCAATGTTCTTGTCTTCCAGCGTTCTCGCATGTTTGTCACGATTCATGATAAAAACACTGACAACACGACACACACTGTAAAAATGATAATCATGTTAACCCCCTAGGAAGGAACCAAGTGAGTCCTTTCAGTAACCACACTCAGTCCTCCCTCCCCTGCTGCTGGAGCAACCATGCTATACGCATCTTCAGTTTAGCGCCAGAGAAAGCTGCTGCTTGGTTTTAGGGTGCACACTGCACAGAGGCCATGGCGTGGTCTAGCATCCCCAAGAGGACTACCAGAGGAAACAACAGTAACATGTCGCTGAACACCTGCACTGAGTCATACGGTCTTCTCCCATGCCCTCTTCAGTAAGGTTTAGGTGAACCTGCATAAATTAAAATGCATAGCTGATACATCATTTACTTCTCTTAACTCAGATCAGAGCTTTGCTTCTAAAAACAAAAATCAGCCTTGTTTCCCCCTTTTTTCCTAAATGGGATGTTAGATGCAATCAACCCCGGGGACACAGAACCACATTAGCAGTATTCTGACGCACAGAATGTTCCTCCTCTGCTGAACGTGGGTTAGCCAAGCAGTCAGGGACTCGTGGTACACGCTGCTGCTCCAGTGTCAGAGGCAGCTGGTTCTACTACCAGCGCCATCTGCGAGTGGGCAGGAACCATCACGCACAAAAATCGCTGGCTCAGGACTTGCAGATCTCCGGAGCTCGTGAATGACAATGAGTCCAGTTGAACCCAAAACTCAAGCAAGAGAGGAACTCCATTACCACACGCACACAGAATCATTCATTAAAAAATGAACTCAGTGTAACCATACTGCAGTAAGATTTGGGTTTGGGGTGTATACATTTCACTTATGGAAAATGTCACTTAGAAGACATGTTCCATAATAGAAAGTATTTTACATTATGTGAAGAACATGTAAACAGCTAGTAAGTAAAATATACGTGTGGAACACAATTGAGAGGAGCAAAAGACACTTAATACCCATGAGACACAAGCCGCCAGAGTACATGTATACACACGTATACATGTATATAGAGTACCATGTATACACACAATATACAGAGGCATAAAATTCAAATAATAATCCACAGAAGGCCCACATGTGGCTGCACACTAGTGCCTGCCCACGCTGGTTCCAAGTGTCTTCTATCCAGGAAACAAGTCAAACAAAAATTACGCAGCAATTTTTTCAGCTAACTGGCAAAAAGCGGCTACTGATCAAACAGAACTGTCCCCAGATCTGTCTGTCTGTCTGTCCCCTCCCTCCAGGGTGGGGGTACACTAGGAGCTGAGACAAGGTTTCTCATTACAGACCAGGCTGGCCGCTTATGGCCACCCTCTTGTCTCAGCCCCCTGAGTGCCATAAGCCATTTCAGAATACAACCTTCAGGCCTGTTATTCTTTAACTCGAGATGACGATGTTTGATATGTATTCTTGCTGAATAAGATATTCTTGCTCCCAGCAAACTGCCAGGAGTGAAAAAAAAACAAACAAACAAACAAACCAGTTACTAAATGAACAACCTCTATTCCAAAAAGGAAGTTCAGAGTTGGGGCTACCTGAAGTCAGAGCCCAGGGACGGAGACTATTGCCTACATTTTACTTCACGAGGAGAAATGAGGGATAACTTAGTGAACAAAAACTGTTGGCATCTGCTCACTGCCTCCTAGCCTTCTAGAAACTAATCTACCCCTATATTGTTATGGTTACAGTAAAAGCAACAATGGGGAACAGAGTGACCCTATCCCCTGGCCACTTATGATTGATTTGGGAGTATTCACATGACAAAGCTAGACCAATGAGAATTCGTCACTAGTAACCCTGTGTGTGTGTGTATGTGCGTGTGTCTCTGTGTGCCTCTGTTGTGTGTGCATGCATGTGTGTGCATGTGCTTGTGTGTTTCTGTGCGTGTGTGTCTCTTGTGTACATGCACGTGTGTGTCTCTGTTGTGTGCGTGCGTGC
>NW_004951697.1:0-3269 GCF_000317375.1 Microtus ochrogaster
AAAAAAAAAAAAAAAAAAAAAAAAAAGAACAAAGTATTTAAAATGTTTTGTTCATATGCTATACTGTACTGATGGGACCATGAAAGGATAAAATAACAGGTCACAATCACTTCTATTTACTCTGTTTCCTTACTTTATTGACATATGGATTAAACTTTCTCACTAATGCTAGGCAAACACTGCACTGTTATTTGCCACCATCTCTTTTTGTAAATTTTGTATTATAACAAGGCTGCTATGTAATACTAATCCCGAGATGGCTGGAATTGGAGCTATGGATCACCACATAGGACATAGCTTTACTCTTTATTAAAGTATTTAGTCAGGTCAAGTGATATGGCTCTGAAGGTAAGGCACCAGCCACTAAGACTGATCACCTGAGTTTAACACCTGGACCAACAATACAGCAAGTTGTCCTGTAACTTTTGCTGTATGTATATGCACACACAAATAAATAATAAAATTAAATAAACTAAAGTTTGTAGATTGCTTATTTTGAGTCTCTATTTTATTTTTTTTTAATTCCTTTCATTTTTATGTTTCAAGACAGAATTTCTCTGTGTAGCCTTGATTATCCTGAAAGTTCTTTGCAGATCATTTGGTTTGGAACTCAAAGATTTACTTGCCTCTGCCTCCCACATTCTGGGTTTATAGGCATGTATCACCTGGAGCTATGTCATTCAGACCAGGGCCATGTCTGACTATGTGGCCCTTCAGCAGTCAGGGTCTGTGTTAATGTCTGAAGTTCCTGATAACATGGAAAGCTATGCTGAAGCCAGGGTTCTGGGCTGCCACCTCAGATCATTTTGGTGTTGCAGGGCAATGATGCTGTTGGGGCCATGCCAATCTGAGTGGCCTGTGTTGCCACCTGGTATCATGGTGACATTAGAACCCAGGCTGCTGTCTAGGACCATGTCTGTGTCCTTGGTTCTACCACATACATGATCTGTATTAATGTCTGTGGTTCACATTGCCACCAAAGGCCACATGGATGCCCCAGGTCTAGACTGCAAACTGTGGCCATGTGGGTATCTGAGGGCCATGCCGCCTCCAGTGCCATGCTGATTTGAGTGGCCTGCACTGTCACCAGGAACCATGGTGTTACCAGACAAGGGCTAATAT
The DNA here is from genome assembly GCF_000317375.1 of Microtus ochrogaster. Lineage (NCBI taxonomy): Eukaryota > Metazoa > Chordata > Mammalia > Rodentia > Cricetidae > Microtus > Microtus ochrogaster. The sequence continues at coordinate 1,123 of NW_004951697.1, forward strand.
CCATAGCCATGTCTAGATCCGTGGCCGGGCAGGGGCCAGAACCTGGGATGATATCTATTGCTCCTGTTACCCCTGAGGATTTTTCAATGTCCAGTGTCTGCTCAGCTGCATGAGACCATGTTGGTGTCTGAGGGCCAAGCTGCTGACAGGGCCATACTTAATCTGTGTGGCCTGTGCTGCCTATGGGGCCATGGAAACATAGAGACCTAAGCTGTTGCTAATGACCATGTCTGGGTCCATGATCTTGCTTTTTCTGGGGTCTGTGTTCATGTTCCTGGCTTGTGTGACCACAGGGGTCAATATGAACCATTCCTGTTGAAATCTGAGGGCTTTGTTGAGCTGGCCCCTTTCTTCACTGGCCCTGGAATATCTGGCCCTGCCCCTCTCTGGAGAGCTGGCCCCTGCTCTGGAAAGAGGGCTCCACCTCTCACCGCAGGCTGCACCTTACCTGGGCAACACACAGAAACTGACCCATTTGTTGGAGATGCAGATGAGTTAGCCCTGAGGGTATGAAAGCAAGAGAACTGCTCCTGCCCTCCCTTTTCTGCCATGTGGTGGCATGGGTGAGAGAAAAATGTCCTTTCCTGCCCTTACCCACTATATCACCTGCTGCAGGCGAGAGAGCTGACCCTGGAGTTATGAGAGTTAAAGAACTAATGCTGACCCTCACCAGCTGCAGCATACAGGGCAGCAGGCTCTGCACCCCACACTATAGATGACTCCATTGTCAAAGATACAGATCAGCCAGACCTGAGGGCCTGAGAGCAGGAGAGCTGACCCTTTCTCCCCTCATATGCCCCCTACATCACTTAGAATAAAGGGCCCTGTACCTCACATGGGGAAAACAACAGAGCTAGCACTGGTGTTGTTAGTATGGGTGAGTCAGCTCTGAGGACCTAAGAGCAGGAGAACTGGTCCAGTTCTAGTTGTTTACTGTATACTGCTTTGGGGGAGCTAGCCTATGTAGTGCTAGGGAGCTCATCTTAGTGTAACAATAAGGGAAAGGGGTAGACTGACCAAACCAATTAACTTCTAGACCCAGACCCAGTGCTGTGAGTTAGCTCACCCCAACATCCACCTCATCGATGAACTATTGGAGCAGAAAAAGGAGAGGAATCTACAGACCCAAAACTTCAGAATCTCCTTGACACAGGACAATAGGATATCCAAAAGGAACCCCAGTGAAAGTCCATTATTGACAGTGTAGCAGAAGCAAGAGGTATCAAGTCAGACCAATGACTCATAGCAATGAACACTTAAAACTAAAGATGAAGAAGGTCAAGACCATGATGGGTTCACCCACTGAAACTGTTTACCTGAGCTAATTGGAACTCACCACCTCCAGCCAAACTGGGAAGGAACAAGCATAGCACCAGACGAGTCCCTCTGAATGTGGTTGACAGTTGCATGGCTGGGGCAGACTGAGGGGCCACTCTCAGTGGCACCAGGATTTATCCCTACTGCATGTACTGGCTTTTGGGGATCCTACTCTCTTTGGATGTATACCTTGCTCAGCCTAGATATAGTAGGGAGGACCCTGAACATTCCACAAAACAATGTGCCTTACCCTCTCTGAGAATTGGAGGGGGTGGGATTGGAGGGTGTGTGGAGGGAGTGGGAGGAGGGGAGGAGTGGGAACTTGGATTGTTAATTTTTAAAAATCTAATAAACTGAAAAAAAAAGAAAAAGAACACAGTTGCCATATCAACCCCAGTAGAACCCGTGTGATAAGATCCACAGACTGAGGCATCAGACTCCAAAGGGAGGAGGTCTCCTGGAACTGGTTGTGGAACTCTCTAGCCGGAGAGAAAATACTGAGCCGTAGTTCTCATGGCAGTCTGTTTGCTTCTATTTCCTTTCTTTCTTTTTTTTTTTTTTTTTTTGGATGATAAAATTGAAGAAGATAACTTCCTCTTTTTTATTATGAGAAAATGGGTATTTTGAAATTCTTTTAATTTAGAAATACAAAACTTCTTGGAATAGGAGAAAGGAAAGAAAGGCACAAAGGATACAGGCAACTTTTTACTTCTTGTGCTTCTCACCCCCTCTTTTCTTCATTAGTTCCCACGAAGAGAAAACACTCAGACACCCACAATAATGTTGTTAATCACAATGGAAAGAAAAAATTGTTGTAAGGAAAACATGAA
>NW_004951698.1:0-3269 GCF_000317375.1 Microtus ochrogaster
TATCTATCTATCTATCTATCTATCTATCTATCTATCTATCTATCTATCTGAATATTATCTACCTACCCACTTACCTACCAACCAATCATATATCCATCTAACAACATTTTTTACTACGAGTTATGGTTTTTCATAAGTAGCATTTTTTCCTTCGGTTCACAGTCATTTGCTTCAATTGTCTTTTTTATATATACACATTACCTGTTAATAATTCTTTCCCGGTTTATGTTTCGACTCTACAGCAAGCAACTTTGCTGAGCATCTTACTGTTTTTCTAAGCACTTTCAAGCCCCTTGATTTTTGGCAAACTGTTACAAAAGTAATGAGGTTGACCTTCATTTCTGGACTTTCAAAGTTCCTTTATGCTGCCACAGGCCTCTCTCATTTAAAGATCACTCATTTGTACACAAGGGATTTTATGTCTGACTTAGAAAGTGTGTCCAAACTCCAAGAAGACATTTTAAAAGGCATGGAAGGATGTGGCACTTCCTTACCCTAAGCACATTTCCAGGGCAGGTAAATACAGTTTCATCCATTCAGAATAAATCAGATTTAGAAAAGTGAAGGCCTCTGAATTAGAATTTAGAGAGACAGGAGGCTGCCTCTCCTTTTGATAAATTTTCTTTCCCCATATACATGGCAGCAGTCATCTTTCTTGTTTTCATAACTGACACAGTTACACAAATGTGACATCCATTTAACCATCTTGGTCTTCCATGTGAATTTCTCCAGTAAATTACACAATTCAGAGACAAGATCTACTTCACGGCAATTAGAGGATATTAGTCCAAGAAATTTAAAAAGCCAAAGCTGACATTTGCAACATAAAAGTATCACCCCCAATGTTTGAAATTTTCCACAATATTTAGTTACTGAAGTGTTAGTAGGACTGCAGTTTGCAGGGAAATGTCTCTCTCAGAGAAAGCAGCAAGTGTAATTAGCTTGCCACAAAGTTGTTACCTGCTGGATTTGGATAAAATGGGTGACATAGTCGGAAGCTACAGCTTTGGAGAATTCTAAAGAGCAAAGCCATTCTCTAGGGTTCCTTTTCTAAGCCACCCCACACACCAGCCACTGCCTTCAGAGAAGAAATTCCAGGCTGTTCTTTACAGTTTGTGTGGTTATCCTTCAGTTTGATTTTGGAGCAGCAGGAACTGCTTGGCCCAATGGATTTCATGTTTAAAATATAAAGCGTACTTTGTGCAGAAGCCTTCGCATTTTATGCTACTTTGTTTTCCAAGTTCCCCAAATCATCCGATTAAAGGGAATGAGCAAGGTATTTAAAAAATTACTTAAAAGGAAAGCACAACTCTGCCTGGATCTTTAATGTCCCTATGAGAATCTATTCTGCTCCTTAATGAAAACATGCAATGGAATTCCCATTTCTCATCCCTCCTCCTGGCCGGAAAGCCAAGTCACAATAGGTATGTCACAATGAAAACAGGGATAAAGTTCCTCGCAGTGGACGGAAATGCCTGCACAGCTCTTTCTAATTGGAATACTGATCATCAGCAAATCAGAGATTTGGTGGCTCAAACAGCCCTTATTACATCTGACTCACTGATCCCTTTCAAAGTCTTGCCCCAACCTTGGGCACAATACACAAAACCTTAGTAAGCCCAGCAGGTTCTTTTGTCTATTTGCAAAACAAAGCACAACCCAAAAAGAATAAGCTTTTAGGGGAAGAAATAACATTTACATCAGGACAAATCTCTGCCTTCTGTTTGTCCTAGGTGCATATTCTTTCTACTTTTCTTCACAAGGTCCAGTCACTTGTCATTTAGCAATCTTTTTTCTTCTTCTTTATTACACACACACACACACACACACACACACACACACGAGAACAATGATAACAAGGATGACAATAATAAAGAGAAAGTAAGTCTTCCCTTTGGATATCCATGCTTGGCATGTACATCTACTGAGGGAGTTCACGGGATGATGATTCTGCTACTACCATGCAAGCGCTAAACATCTATATACCCATGGTCTGGAAGCCTATCGTTTAACAAGTTCCAAAGCCAACAGCTCCACTGAAATTTGAGTTTAACTTCTGCTTGCTTTATTGCAGTTGATCAGACCTTATGAAATATACAATGACTTCTCTGGGACACAAAGCAGTATGGCTGAGGAGAGAGCTGATTCAGGAGTATGCTCGCTATGCAAGCATGAGGACACGGCTTTGATCATGGCACCCATGTAAAAAGCTAGACACAGTATCTAATACCCATAATGTCACTGCTTGGGGAAGGGGAATGCAGAACGATTTCCAGGAACTCCTTGGCTAGCCACCACAGTCTTTTTGGTGAGCTCCAGGTACCAATGAGAGAAGCTGTATCAAAAGGCAGGGCAATCGTTACTTTAGTTGACCTCTTGCCTCCACATACATGCCCAAACTAGAGCATGTACAAGCCCCAGGAACACACCACCTCAAACAGACACACTCACACACAAGCATTTAAAAAAAACATGGAGTAAAGTTATTTTAATTCTATGTTTTTTGATTTAAAGAGACAATAAATCCCTAAAGTTAAATCCAAATATAACAATTCAGGAAATTATAGAAAAAAGGGGGTTACAATAGCTATAGAGATAAAAATAGCAGTTATTCAATTGTCAGTCTTGCCTGCAATTATGCACATGTTAATGAGTTGTAATCTATAATGTGGGTGATTTTCTTTTCTTAAAATTCATATGTCATCACAGAAGCAAAAGAAATTCATGTTCTGCTTGAAACTGAAATGCTCCTGGAATAGAACAGATCAGTCACCTTCTGTGAGTGAAACACATTTTGGTCATCTCGGCTCCGGAGTGTCATAATGAGTGTCACAAAGATGAGTTTGCATCTTTAACGATCAAATAGCCACACCTATTTCACGGACCAAATTCTGTGTCTCATGTCTTTTAAAAGCAGGGGTGTTGAAAGGAAAAGGAGAAATTCAAACATTTTAGAATATACTTCTTGAGAAAGGTATCTCAGATCTGCTTGGTAAGAAATAGAAAGAAGGGGGGGCACAACTATGCTTGGAGACACTCAGGGACACAGCTCAGTGTCTGGGAAGTTCTCATGATGGATATGTGCTATTCGGACATGATAAACTAAAGAGCATGGAAGGTTTTGAAGGCACTAGGGAAGCACCATTTAGATGGTATGCTAGGTCTGAGCCACGGCTGAGTAGTTGCAATGTCATTGGTACACGGTATTTTCTCCCATGAGAGTCTAATTAGCTCCATGACCTGGCATATGCTCAGAGGGCAAAGCAAAG
>NW_004951699.1:0-3266 GCF_000317375.1 Microtus ochrogaster
CTTTAATCCCAGCACTCGGGAGGCAGAGGCAGGCGGATCTCTGTGAGTTCGAGACCAGCCTGGTCTACAGAGCTAGTTCCAGGACGGGCTCCAAAAACCACAGAGAAACCCTGTCTCGAAAAAAAAAAAATCTGTAAATCTGTAACAATGTTTTTATCAATACCTTTACAATGCAACACATTCCAAATTTTTAACTTATTTTTGAAATTATTTAAGGAAATAATTAAATAAAAAGAAATGAATGTCAAATATTAAATCTTGAGTAACTAGTGAGAAATAGCAAGGTGGCTATTGCAGATACAACTCAAAATGCAAATGAAATAAGCCTTTAACATAGACTATCAAGAGCTCATGATGCCCTGTTTATTTCAGATTCCTTAATTAGCAATGATTTGCTGATTTCAGATATTGTTGTCTTCTTTTGTTTTTGTTTCCATGAGAAGAGTAAGGGACTACTACTCAATGATCTATTTTCTAATTACAGTGGAAGCTCCATATGGAGCCCGAATTGGATTCATTACAGAGTTTCAAATCTGCCTAAACTTGTCTGGTTGGCAAGGTTCTGAAACAGGTCACTAGAGGTCTATTAACCTGAGGACTGATTTGTTTCTGGGGAAAGAATGTATTCCTAGGAGGATGGACCTGAGAAATTGTTGATTTTGAAAGTTCTGTTTTCTGAACACACTTTTAGATATCTGTCTAGACTAAGTCCTTAGGGAATTCTACTGCATGCTACACAGTCAGAGGGCACAGTCACACCTGAAATAGAATGTGAAATAATTAATAAAAATCACTCAAAAGTATTGAAGAAAATAACATGATGACTACAATGCCCTACTTAAGATCTCACCAGGAAGAAGCATGAAGGACACTATATGGTAGTCTGCTCTTGGCAGCTACTGATTGCAAAGCAACAGACACCTTAGCCACAGAAAAAAGAAAAAGGGAACTTACAGTTGCCTTCCAGTAAGTGACATATGGTGCCCAAACTCTTAGGAGAATCTAAACATTCAGGGAGTGATCTTCTAATAATTGTGAACTAACGAAAGTGCCCAAATCCCCTGAGACACAGAGATTTCTCTAATGGGAAACAGCCACATCACAGCACTGGGTAAGGCCAAATGCATACTATTCACAGCTCTTTCCTAAGCCTAATTGAGCCAAGAAAACTGAGTTGTAAATAATATAGTCTCTGAGAATGAATGTCTTTGTGTATTTTTTGGAGCAAAATTTGATAACTATTTAAAAAATCATTTCTTATATGAAGTCACAGTACAGTGTACTTCAGACGGAGTTCTTGAAAACTGCCTCTTCTTTGAGGAAGACTTCCTTAGATGTGTTTTGGGATCAGCACATGTTAAAGGAGGTACGGGGAGATGTTGATGAAAAGGTAGAAAATGTGAAGAGTAGAGACTAAAATGGGGTGGAGAGCCACCCAGATCAGTGCTTTTCCCTTATTTCAGTCAAAATGTAAATATCTTAGTCAACAGAGTGCTGAAACACTCAGAAGCTTTCCTACCAAAATACAAAGAAAAACAACTGTCATGAACAGCAGAGTCTCTGAGGTCTCTCATAAAACAACAGATAATGTTTGAACTATGTGGATTGGGTGAACTGCATTACTTTAATCTAAAATCTGAGATTCGCCACTTAAACCATAAGGAATTTTTGAAAAAAATGAAGACAATAAATGTCCAAACTGCATTTAACCATTTTGTAGTTTCTCTTTGTTTGGCATACCATGATGAAACCTCTAGAAGAAAACCTCTGTTCTGAGACCAATAAATCTAGGACACACGTTTGGAGACCCCCATTAGGTTATCCCATAAGGGGCTTCACAGGTACTCAGTTACATTTTTCTTAAAAATAAAAAAAGATCAGGAACCCTTGTTCGATATTGGGTATGACTTGAGGAGCTCACCTCTCTTATGCACAGTAAGAGATACCCATCAGTTCAAGGATGTCTCTCATTGTATATGTTTGGAATTTATATAACATATGATTTGAAGACACTAAAGGTGAAAGTTTAAAAATTAAAGACACGTAGTTAGACTGAGTTAATTTAAAATCATTTAAAACTCTTTTGATTTGTTTGGTCTTCTTCTTTGTACCAGTGTGAACTAGTTCAAAGGAAAGCACAGCAAAGTCCAGTTTGTCACCTGGAAGAATAATTTGTTCAATCTCTTGATCTGAACCAATCTGGGATAACCTTTTACCTAAGATAAATTAGAAAGATAACCTTTTACCTAAGAAATCAGATTGAAATGAAAACAATTTGACTTCATGATCTAGTGAAAATACAATTTATAGGACAGTATGTGTTTTAATTTAATTGCAAGATTTGTGCTAGTTTAAGCATACTCTCACAAAATAATATTTAGTTAATCAAAGTACTTCATGATAGAGATATTACTACAATTACTCAAGCAACAACTTAAGCTCCTTGGCCAATGACAGCTACAGAAGACAAATAATTTGCATACAGCTTTATGTTGTCAAACCAGTTCATGCTTAGTTTAGAATCAGAGGTCCATTTTGGGACCCCAAGCTTAACTATGTGTGAACAGATACCTTAGAAAACGGAAGAGCTGAAGAGAACAATTCACACCTCATTAGAATTGGCAACCTCTATTTAACAATACCTCTCCTTTTTTTCCTGACCACTCTCTCTAAAAAAATAAATAAATAAGCTCCAAGAATTTAAAATGCAGAAGAAAAGCTTTGCAGTATCACATTTACATCTGGATATAAAAAATTGACACAAACTTCTCAATTTATTTAATTATTAAGATACTAAAAGCAAGCAAGCAAAAGGAGATGTATTTTCATAAAACACTGATATAAAATTGGATTGAACAATCTCTAGCTACTTTATAACTTTCTATTCATGATTATAGTTAACTAGTATAATCCCTGCCTTTGTTTTTATGTGATTGCTTAAAATTATTTACTGCTCTTTAAAATAAGGAAAGTAGGCATAATTATTTGTCACAAATATACATTTTTGGTGACATTTGTGTTTCTTACCTACAATATAAGATTTTCCTTAATACTGATCTGAAATTCTGATACACTAAGTATGCTGAATTTCCTTAATAATAAGTTTTATAGGTAAAAATATTATTTGAGTTCTGAATCACTGCTTCTTCTTTGTTTTTCAGTCTATGCATGCATATATATTACAAAATAAACTTGACAATCACTAACCTGAAATTCCAAAATCCTCTAAGATCTGAAAACGTTTGAGTATTCCACTAATATAGGGG
>NW_004951700.1:0-1091 GCF_000317375.1 Microtus ochrogaster
TAGGTCTAAGCCTTAACCTAGCCATTACAATAATCCTAGCAATAGTAATAACCCTAACAATAAACCTAACACGAACACTAACCCTAACCGTAATCTTAACCCAAAGGCTAACACAAACCCTACCCTAGCCCTAACAATAATCCTGACAATAGGGTTAGCTCTAGCCCTAACCCTAGATGTTACACTAAGCCAAGCCATAGCCCTCACCCTAACCCTAACATTAACCCTAATTCTACCACTAACCTTAAACCCTAAACCTAACCCTAACCCTAACCCTAACCTTAGCAATAACTCTAACCTTATATCTAGGCCTAAATATAAGCCTAGCCCTAACCCTAACCCTAACACTTTACACAAATCCAAGCCCTAATCCTAACTCTAACCCTAATCCTACCACTAACAGTAACACTAACACTAAACCCTAACCCTCAAAAAACCAAAACAATAAACCAAACCCTACACCTAACTCTACTCCTAATCCAAACACTAAAATATACCTAATAATAAACCAAACACTAACCCTAACACTAAACCCTACCCTACCAATAACCCATAAAAAAAACCAAAACCTAAACCTAACCCTAATCCTAACCCTAACATGAACACTAAGCAAAATATAATAATAACCCTAACACTAACCCTAACACTAAACCCTAACTCTCACCATAACCCTAACAATAAACCAAACCCTACACCCGACCCTAGCCAAACCTAACACTAAAATATACCCAATAATAAACATAAAACTAAGCCTAACACTAAACACTACCTTAACCATAACCCTAAAAATAAAGCAAACCGTAAGCCTAAACAAAACTGTAATCGTAACATAACGCTAACCCTAACCCTAACCCTATCCCTATTCCTCGCACTACGCCTAGTTCTAACCCTAACCCTTGATGTTACACTAATCCTAGCCATGGCCATTAATCTAACACTAACCCTAACCCCAACCCTAGCTCTAGATCTCACCATAACACTAACCCTAACAATAACCCTAACCTAACCTTTACAATAACCCTAAACTTATATGTAACACTAATCAAGCTGTAGCCCTAACTTTCACCCTAACCCTAGCCCTAACCTTAAAC
>NW_004951700.1:2753-3264 GCF_000317375.1 Microtus ochrogaster
GCACAACCTCCTACACAGAGACCGTTCCCAAGCAAGACACCGACTCCGGGACACACCTGCCTGCCGGGCCGGGACTCTCCTCACTCCTTCCGCCTCACAAAATCCATTTCGCCCCGTCCAAAAAAGGCCACCGCTAGGGGGCGCCCGACAACCGACCGCCATAGATAGCTCGCTCGTTTGGCTGCTGCAGCGGCAGCGGCCTCTTCACCTTCTCTGGCGTGACAGCTTCCTTCCACGCTCACGCCCTGAGGTGGCACGGGCCCACAACAGGACAGAGAACTCCCCTGTCGGTTCCCCCACCCCTCCCCACCCCTCCCCACCCCACCCCCGAACACGGTGAATGCGGGCCGGGCAGGACATTCGGGACTACGAAAAGGAAAGTACGACCGAGACCACAGGCAGCTAGGGAAACAGGCGAATTGCTCGCTCACGGGAAACAAAGAGCGTGTCTGACAGATCGGTGACAGGACTAGGTGGGCCAGGGGCTTCTGCAACCTAAATTAGGGCATGG
>NW_004951701.1:0-608 GCF_000317375.1 Microtus ochrogaster
CACAAGGTTTTAACAGAAAGGACAGTGACTATTCAAAAGGCATGTGTTCCTGAAGCTCTGCAAATTGGGTTCCTTACTAGATTATACTCCCATGAGTTAGTCTATTAATCTGTCAGCTGTACTTTCACTATATACTCTTGTGGACTTGTAGGAACATGGGACTATTTCAGAGATCTTGTTTGTACTTTTCTCTTTTGGTGCCTTTGGTTCATTTCTTCCAGTGGGATAAAGAGAGCAAATAAAAGATTACGAGGTACAGTCTAATTGATGATACAGCAGTACACAAAAGTTCTACCAACAATTTAGGAGGCATTATTAAGGTCCTAAGTGCTTTCTGGTTATATGTGTCATGTACATGTAATAAGCTTGAGTCAAGAAGAAGAATAGCAAGATTATCATTATCCCATTTTGTACATTTAAAAAATAAACAGAATTTAACAAGTGAAACTGAATACTTCAGGGCATGGTATAGAAGATTGTAGGACTTTTAATAAGTAGAGTTCTTTGTGTGGAGAAAACCAGACATCTTCTGAATAAACCATAAACCATGATGTTAGACTTATACAGTTAATCAGGTTTTGTAAAAGTGTATTTTCAAATTAGTGATA
>NW_004951701.1:2538-3262 GCF_000317375.1 Microtus ochrogaster
ACCTCAGCCTAGGCATCTGGAAGCGCAAAGAACAAAATTTTCTTGTGAAACTTAGAGAAGCAGAGCCATTGTCAGTGAAGTAGTCAGAGATACATTATGAGGAGTTCACCCAGGTAACTTATGGTGGTTCCTGTCTTTACATCTGGTACTGAGCCTGAGATACTGAAGGTCAGCTAGACCAGAGTAGAGAAGGACAGCTGCGTGTAGGCAGCACCTTATTGTATTGATACTTTAGAAAATACAGTGAGGCTCATAATCTAGTTGGAATCTAGAAAGACAAACTTCCCTTATCTCCTCAATCTCTCTTTTTTGAGAGAAATTCAGAAGTCAAGGTATTTTCCAACATTTTACACTCAGACTTGACCCAGGATGAAGGAAAGTTCTAGAAGTGAGGAGAAGAGAGTTAATGGTAAATTGAGCTGAAACTTCATTGAAATCATGTGTGCCTGGGCCTGGATCTGCTGAGGTATATATAAAAAACCAAATATATCACACATGATTTTCAACTTTTCTGCAGTTTCTTTTTCCATATCCATCCTACAAGCAGAACAACATGGGAAACAAAATTTCATGAAATGTGTTTCCAGATATGTTTTCAAAAGTTTATTTTTATTTCATAATCTGTGTGTAACTCTTTTGCCTGCACATATGTGTTTGTACTGTGTACATGGCTGTTGCCCATGGAAGCCAGAGGAGTGATGTGGTTTTCCTCTCTGTATGCTGT
>NW_004951702.1:0-762 GCF_000317375.1 Microtus ochrogaster
ACACCATGCAGAGTGAAGTTGTACATTTATTAGGTGTTGTTTAGGACAAAAGAAAACAAGAACAAGGCTTGGGAACTCAGGACCAAGCAGGGTGGTGGGAAGGAGGTGACTCGGAGGCTCCTCAGACCTGACCTGCTGACATTTCTTGGGACTTATCCACTTTACTCTTTGTACTTTTTCATTCTTACGTGTTTCAGGCTGTTATTGCACATGAGCCCATAAGCAGAAGCTGGGGAAATGCAAGAGCCTGTGCTTACCCATGGCAAACAGACCTGCATCTCATCCTGGACAAGCAAAAGCCAATGGGAAGTACAGAAACTCAGTGGCCCCAAGGAAACAATGCAAAGAGGCTTTTGGGCAGGCAGCCACACAGTCCTCTGCCTACTGCCATTCTGCACTCTCTCTTCTTTCCTTGCTACCGTTCCCTGCCTCCCATAGGCATTTCCTAACTGCAAATTTCCCAAGAGCTGAGGAGTACTTCATTGCTCACTCAGCCCGATGCAATGTGGCTGTCCGAGGTAAGCCCCCACGTTAGTGTTGAAGAAATGCCTGAAATCCTAGCTGAAGGAAGTTTGGATCACATCCACTCACAACGCCAGGCACATTGGTTGACTAGGAAAACTGGTGACATAACTGGAGATACAAACTAACATCAGACCCTGTTACCAGTGTCTCTGCGAGTGATGGAAACCCAGCTCCAGCTCAGTACTCTCCTTACCACCCTGTTAAGTGTCAACTATCACCATTGTCAATCAGTCTCGT
>NW_004951702.1:2799-3261 GCF_000317375.1 Microtus ochrogaster
TGGGGAGAGGCAGAAGCTGCCTCTTCAAGAGAGGGAAGAGGGATGGGAAGAAGAGAGAGAGGCTAAGGCTATAAGAAGGAAGGGAGTGGGCGTGGCTTGTCTCTTAAAGAGACAGAACATTACGTTCCCATTTCTTTTTTATAATAAAAAGTGGGAGATTATGCACCACAGGTTAAAGGAATTGGGTTGGCAGATTCTTGAGACTGCTTCCTGCTTATTTGTGGGTGTCGTCTTTGCAGGGGGGGAGGACCTGAAAAGGCTGGGTGCTGGCCACATCCTGGCATAGCTGGTCTCTTTGCTCCTGTCCGGTGTTTGTGGCATGGAAATGTCTGGTATCTCTTACACCTGGTTAAGGTATTGGCAGAAGAGAGCACAAAGTTAAATTAAGAAAAAAAAATTTAGGACCAGGGAATTGAGGGGGATGTATCTGACCTGTTTAAGGTGGATCAGAGAATTGAGGGG
>NW_004951703.1:0-3260 GCF_000317375.1 Microtus ochrogaster
CCAACAGTTGTCTGTGAGAAAGAAGAAGGGTTGTCTAGCAAGGAAACAGTCAGACCCAACAGTTGTCTGTGAGAAAGAAGAAGGGTTGTCTAGCAAGGAAACAGTCAGACCCAACAGTTGTCTGTGAGAAAGAAGGGTTGTCCAGCAAGGAAACAGTCAGACCCAACAGTTGTCTGTGAGAAAGAAGGGTTGTCCAGCAAGGAAACAGTCAGACCCTTTCACATTTGACTCTGTTACTCTCATTTACTGGAATTGCTGAGAATAAAAACTCATTTTGATATTAATTGTGTAGCTTTAAAAACCAGTGCTGACAACAAGAAAAGCGAAAGGAAAACATAAATCAAACTTATACCCATAAGTAAAAATTATTAGCTTTTAAATGTACGCCTCCATTTGCCCACCACTCTGGTTTAAAAGTCTGATTTTATTTTTAGGCAAATAAGCTTCTGAAGATCACTCACAGAAATCCAAGAGCTATGTGTCCAGCCTCTTCTGCGTCCCAGTGTACTGGAGAGTCAGGAACTCCAGGGCTTGATGGCAGTGGTGGATGCCACAGCCAGCAGAGGCATTGACGTTGTGTGCTTGGGACCATATCCAGCTGTATCCGGCTCCTACCAACACGTGACCACTCTCCTGTTTAAGTTTCTACTTCTCCTCATACTGGAGAAAAAACAGTCCATTTACCCTCTGGTATCCATGGGGTTCTAGGATCCATCACATCAAAACATAGGGACATGAATCCATTGTACAAAAGTCTTAGTCTTTGCATAAGGCCAACACTCCTCCTTTTGTCTACTGTCATCTCTGTCTTAGCTGGGCTTTCTAAGGCTGCAATGAAATACCATGACCAAAGCAACCTGGAGAGAAAAGGGTTTATTTGGCTTACACTTCCACAGCACTGTTCATCTTTGAGAGAAGTCAGGACAGGAACTCAAACAGGGCAGGAACCTGGAGGTAGGAGCTGGCACAGAGGCCATAGAGGGATACTGCTCTTCATGACTTGCTCAACCTGTTTTCTTGTAGAACCAGCATCACCAGTCTCACAGATGGCACCACCCACAATGGGCTGGGCCCTCCCCCATTGATCACTAATTAAGAAAATACCTTATAATTGGATCTTAGGAAGGCATTTCCTCAACTGAGACTCCCTCCTCTCTAACGACTCTAGCTTTTGACAAGTTGACAAAAAAAAACTAACCAGTACAATCTCTATATTACTTATTTTTTAAAAATTTACTCATTTTTATTTATATGTGAGTGTTTTGCCTGCATGTGTTTATGTATCACATACATGAAGTGCCCACAGAAGTCAGAAGAGGACATCAGATCCCCTGGGACCAGAGTTAAAGGTGGTTGTGAGCTACCATGTGTATGCTATGAACCAAACCAGGGTCCTTTGCAAGAGCAGTCAGTGTTCTTAATTGCTGGGCCATCTCTGTAGACCCTCTGCCTATTATTTATTTATTTATTTTTTTTTTGATAAGGTCTCTCTACATAGCCCTGACTGTCCTAGAACTCACTACTTTAATCAGGCTGGCCTTGGACTCACTGAGATTGGCCTGCCACTGTCTCCTGAGTGCTGGGATTAAAGGCAAGTGCCACCACACCCAGCATATACCTTAATTTTTGAGGCCAACTTTCTCACTGAGCCTGGACCTCACCAATTCTGACAATTTAACTATGTATAGAGCCCTAAGGATGCTTCTGTCATAGTCCTGAAATTGGATTACAGGTTTAGGCCAGCGCGCCCAGCTAGGGCTCTTAACTCAGGTTGTTAGCACTTCACCACCCAGCCATCTCCCAGTCCCATAGCTGACAAACCTCAGAGAGTGGCCAGGCTTGGGGACACAATGGCTGACAAGCTCAAGGCCAGACAGACTTTTGCCACAATTCCCAGCTCATTGTCTTGGCATCACCAGCACAAGCCCTTCAGAGGCCATTCCCTTCACCTGTTCCCACACTTTTGATCCCAGCGAGGAGACAAAGGAATGAATCGCACCTACATGTTTGTGACAACTCCCAGTCTACTCTGAAACCAAGCGAGGGTGAAACACAGAATTGCATTCACCAGAGCTGCATGTCTCTGGGGGAGGGAAATGCATCATTGCAAAATCTGACCGCTCAGCTTTCAAAAGAGTAGTCACATGGTCATTATTGGGATCCTTGCTGGAAATCTGTCCTATGCCAAATGCAGTTACTTCACAAGATAGGAAACTAGGCCCCATCCGGATGTGGGCATGGAATCCATGACCACTTGCATGTAGCAGAGCAGAGCCCCTGCTAAAAGGTCCTGACAGTGTGTCAGACACCTGCAAAGTAAGGAGGGTGGGATGCACAGACCCAGCATTTCCTTGCATTTCCCACAGCTCATGGGCTCCATTTTTCTCAAAGGAGCCCTTTTCCCACAGGCCTCTGTGTTTGGTTGACTGTAAACACAACAAAGGGGCTGAGGCTGAGCTTCCTGGGGCTCTGAACTGAAGTCTCATTTGAAAACCACTCAGCCAGAACTTGTCATAGATGCCCAATTATTAGGATGATGCTGTGGGACAATGGTCTGATTCTATCAACTATATTTTAAATAAACGCTGATTGGCCAGTAGTCAGGCAGGAAGTATAGGCGGGACAACCAGACAGGAAGTAGAGGCGGGTCAATGAGAACAGGAGAATTCTGGAAAGAAGGAAGTCCTAGTCTGCAGTCCTGTCCAGCCACAGAAGAAACGAGATATAAATGCCTTGACAAATAAGGTACCAAACCACATGGCTAACATAGACAAGAATAATGGGCTAATAATATACGTTATAAGAGTTAATAAGAAGCCTTAGATACTAGGCCAATCAGTTTATAACCAATGTAGACCTCTGTGTGATTTCTTTGGGACTTGATGATTGCGGGAACCGGGCAGGACAAAAACCCCCGGCAACAGGATGACTTGTGTCCTTAAGTGAGGTTCTTATTCCTAAAACTACATGTGTATGCGGGTGCACACATACACATGCCAACTGTACTTGTAGTTTATCTCTCTTCTTCTTTATTTTGTTGATTTTTTTAAATCCTGTATTATTCAATTATTTTATACTTGCTCATAATCTACTTTGATCGTGTCCACCCACAACTGCCTTCCCCCTTCTGCTTCAACCTAGCTCCCTGTCAACTGATGGGTGGATAATGAAACCGTCATATCTATAGACAGCAGAAGTTTATTGTGCTGCAAAGGAAAATGAAATTATGAATTTTGTGGGTAAATGGATGCAACTAGAAA
>NW_004951704.1:0-558 GCF_000317375.1 Microtus ochrogaster
AACATCACAGAGGACAGGGCAGAGAGATAAGAAAAGACAGAGTATCAGTATGTATGCTTTGAGGCAGTGTCCTCTACTTCTGGCAGGGAAGCTACCTGCATGAAATTTCAGTAATATGGCTACCTAAACAAGCCCTGAATAATGATATTAGTTGACATGTTAGCATGAACAGGATAAATCTCACAAGGACCCTGTGGGACTTTAAGTGTAATTGGCCCCCATAATCTCATAGGAAGTGGCAATATTAGGGGCTGTGGCCTCATAGAATTCAGTATGACCATGTTGGAGGAAGTGTGCCACTTTGTGGGCAGGCTTTGAGGTTTCCTGTACTCAAGATACAGCTCGATGTGACAGTCTACTTACTGCTACCTGCATATCAACATGCAACATCTCCTCCTCCAACACTATGTCTGCATGCACACTACCATGTCCCACCATGATGATAAAAGATGGAACCGCTAAACTGTAAGGAGTTTACCACAATTAATTTTTTTTCCTTTATAAGAGTGCCTGATTGTAGCCGGGCGATGGTGGCGCACGCCTTTAATCCCAGCACTC
>NW_004951704.1:2353-3258 GCF_000317375.1 Microtus ochrogaster
ATCATCTGCAAATGTGAAAGTTTGATTTATTCCTTTCCAATTTTTATCCCCTTAATCCCCTTTTGTTGTCATTTTGCTCTAGCTAGAACTTTGAGTACTATATTGAATAGATATGAAGATAGATCTATCCCCATGCACAAAACTCAAGTCCAAATGCATCCAAGACCTCAACATCAATCCAGTCACACTGAACTTCATAGAAGAGAAAGTGGGAAGTAGCTTTGAACACGTTGGATCAGCAGACCACTTCCTGAATATAAACCCAGTAGCACAGACACTGAGATTGACAATTAATAAATGGGACCTCCTGACACTGAGAAGCTTATATCAGGCAAAGGACAAAATGGCAGACTATAGAATGGGAGAAGATCTTTACCAACACCACATCTGACAGAGGGCTGATTCCCAAAATAAGTAAAGAACTCACGAAACTAAATGTCAAAATACCAAATAATCCATTAAAAAATGGGGCACAGATCTGAAAAGAATATTCTCAACAGAGGAATCTCAAATTGCAGAAAGGCACTTAAGGAATTGCTCAAAATCCTTAGGCATCAGGGGGATGCAAATCAAAACAACTCTTACACCTGTCAGAATAGCTAAGATCAAAAACACCAATGACAGCTTATGCTGGAGAAGATGTGGATTAAGAAGTACACTACTTCATTGCAGGCGGGAGTGCAAACTTGTACAGTCACTTTCAAAATCAGTATGGCCATTTCTCAGAAAACTGGAATCAACCTACCTCAAGACCCACCAATATCACTCTTGAGAATATATCCAAAGGATGTATACTCATACCACAAAGATATTTGCTCAACTATGTTCATAGCTGCATTATTCCTAATAGCCAGAACCTGGAAACAACTTAGATGCCCCTCAACTGCAGAATGAAAAAAAAAAAA
>NW_004951705.1:0-3257 GCF_000317375.1 Microtus ochrogaster
GGCCGCTTTTTTAAAGGGAGAGAGACCACGCCCCAATGGGCTGGTATCTCAGCGGCTATAGGCTGGAGGAGCGGAAGGACCTCCCGCAACACATGGCATTTTTCTCTGGGTACCCAGAAATCCATGCCCTAACTTGGTCCCACCTCTTAAAGATAATTTGCTGATGAAGATTTCCCATCATCTCCCCCTTTTGTCTAAATAAGAGTGATTCAAACCCAGTACAAAACTATATACAATAAGAACAGATATCAAGTATAAAATTACTATTTAATCTTCAACCCCATCAAAGGCCTGAGAAGGGAGATACTATTACTTGAATGGTCAGGAAGTGCAATCAAGCAGCTTCCAAAATGAGCAATATATGACAGAAACAATTGGCTATCTGAGCAATCACCCAAAGTCTCATTTGCAATATTGAAACAACCAACTTTGACTAAGGCCTAGCATAATTCACAGACCATTTTTAGAGAGTGGAAAAAATTTAAAACCACCTTACCCCATCTTGGCAAGCTTTGGCAGTCTTTTTGTGTGTGTGTCCTGCTTATCCAGTCCAGATACCATGTACTTTGTCAGTGGTTGAGACATGAGCAGTTCCATGCACAAAAGCCAATTGTGCCAAGAAGAAAACAAACTCCAAGTGGAGTGTCTTTGGTGTTCAACATTTTCTTGGGAATAGATTAGTGCTGTCAGGAGCAATAGTGTCTCACGTCAACAGCACCCTAAGTTATTTAAATGCTGTGTTCTACAGATCCTGAAAGTGGTTGAAGATTACCTATCTAGGAAAAATACAATCTCTATATATCTAAAGAACCTGGTTAGTCTAATTATAAGTATGACAAACATGGATGACTTTGACCTATAATTCTTAATACCTATAGAACTCAAAGACTAAGGCTTCATATCAGAATACTAAATAATCTGTAAATAAATGTGCAGCAAATGAGGACAATGACCTTAAAATGTAAACAATATATAAGTATCTTGATCAGATGTAAGAATAATATATAATACAATACTAAAATATATCCTAAAATTTATATCAATATCAAATGTCTTAAACAAAGGAAGAAACATGCATGTATACAACATAACAAAATAACTTTGCATAGGTATACAAACATTATAAACAGAAATAACAATTATAATTTGAACTTGTATCAATATAGACAACTATATGAATGTAAATTGTCCATAAATAATAGCTCACAAATATTTACTTTATTACCCACTTGCAGGGCAAGGGACTAAGACATTCATTGTTCTTAAGATGGTCTGTGTGTGTAATTCAGGTTAGCCTTGAACTCATGGTTATCCTACCTCTTCTTGTCAAGTGCTAGGGTTACACAGGGATGTACCACTGTGCCCAGATGAAGTTCATACTAAAGAAAAGCAGCAGTTCCTTAAGTGAGGCAAGATACTTGCCACTTTAAGGTGCTGTGAATAAATGAATTTTAAAATAATTTTCAATCGACAAAAGAGTTAAACAAGGAAACAGTAAATCAACCAGAAAGTAGGGGTAAAAAGACAAAGGGAAAATGGGAGAAAGGGTTAACCATTCTATTTAACATCCAGATAATAGCAATTTAGAAAAAGAGCAGTGAAGGAAAAATTTTGAAGGTACAAAGAATAAGCTTTTAGATTCAGGGCCCAGTGGAGGTACCACACAGACACACCATCCAAGTGGATCCTATGCACTCCTAGAGGGATAAAGGGCTCACAACTATCTACACATTCAGTTCCAGGGCATCCAGTGCTCTCTTCTGATCTAGGGCATCAAGCATGAGTGTAATAGGCATTTACAAATGCAGACAAGGCATTCATACACATATGTATTTGTGGAGGGCCAAAAATGTGAGCCTATTTCCACCTTGTCTGAAGGTCAGAGAGTTTTAGCTTGATCAAAGTTGTTAACAAGTGTGGCTACCCATCCTGACCTGGGGTGTGTTTATTTGGTGTTTTGAACATTAAGATGGCCCATACAGATAGATCCACACCACCCTGATCAAAGGTCAGAAAATTCAAGCATACTTCTGCTCCTTATTTTAAATTCAGAAGTTTGACTGACCTAGGGAGTGGCTAACTTCAGGATACTAGGTCTTGCGTGGGTTCACTGCCTAAACAACAGAATGCTTTTCTCAAGAATTAATCGATGTCTAAAGTATTGAAACAAGTAACTGTTAGGGTTGTCATTTGTATTGTGTTAAAGCAGTCTTTTGTCTTCTCCTTTTTGTATTGGAGTATAAAAGTGTATAGAAAATTAAATGCAGGCAGATTTCAGTATTTGCTGGAACTCCCTCCTGGTACTATCCTGTGTTTCTGCTTTATTATTTTCACTTGCATCTTCATTCATCCTCTCTCTCTCTCTCTCTCTCTCTCTCTCTCTCTCTCTCTCTCTCTCTCTCTCTCTCCCTCCCTCCCTCGCTCCCTCCCTCCCTCCCTCTCTGTCTCTCTCTGTGTGTCTTTGTCTCTCTGTCTCTCTCTCTCCCTCTCTTCCTCTCACATGCCCCTACCCTGGTAAGTGTATACTTGTTGAAGCTGGTCTCCGCCAAAAAATTTTAAATAAAATTTTGAAATGGAATATCACAAGGGGCTGATCTAGGTATCATTCCCCTTCAAGAATGAAGGATGTGACATTTGAGTTCTTATGCTAAGAAGATAAACAAGAACCAGTTCTTATCTCAGAGTTATTGGTTATATTCAGCCTCTATAGCTACCCAAAATGTCTGCTTACGCTTATTAGATAAAGGTTGCTGGAAAATGAGACTGTCTGACAGAGAAACTTATGTGGGTTGGACTCAGAAGCAGAAAGAGGGTTTATGTCTGTAGACAGTACACAACAGCAGACAGATGAGACCCACTGAGAAAACATGATGCAACAGGTATGTGTGCAGATGAGCTTTGAGGTTTGTTGAGTTGGTGGGACTGTGCCATAATCTGTGATTTTAGCACGATTAATAAAAAACCCAGAGGCAGATACTGGATTCAACCTAAAGGTCAAAAAAGCAAAACAGACAGATACTGACTTTTACCTCTACCTCAGTCCAAAATGGTGATCTTGACTCCAGGAATCATCAGAATGAGACTGAGAGCTGTATCCTCCTGTCTTATATTCCTCTCTAGGGCTGGGATAAAGGTGTGCGCCACTACTGCCTGGTTTCTATAGCAAACTATTGTGGCTACTGGGATTTTTTTTTATTGAGAAAAGGAAAAAAAACAAGTTTCCGCCTCCTCCCAGCCTCCCATTTCCCTCCCCCTCC
>NW_004951706.1:0-464 GCF_000317375.1 Microtus ochrogaster
TCCTGTTTTTATTTTTTGAAGTTGTGTTTTCAAGGAGCCAAAGGTACGCTCCACAACTCCTTGTCCTTAAGGAATATAAGGAATACCTGCCTTATGTTTGATATTTTATTGGGATCAAAATTGCTGAAATGCTTTACTAACATATCTGGACCCATTATCTGTCTTTATGGTTTTTGGGGTACCCATATATGAGAGGCATTTTAAGCAATGAGTTATTACATGTTTAGTGGCTTCTCCAGTTTGTGCAGTGGCCATCAAGAATCCTGAATATGTATCAATGTATCTTAATTTGCCAAACTCTGCAATATGAGTAACATGCATTTGCCATAAATAATTAGGAAGTAGTCCTCGGGAATTTATCCTTAGATGAGGTACAGGTAAATACTGTGAACATATATTGCATTGCTTAACAATTTGTTGAACAACTTCTTTTGTTAATCTAAATTGTTTTCTTTTTTTTGTTT
>NW_004951706.1:2359-3256 GCF_000317375.1 Microtus ochrogaster
CTTTAGCTGCTATCCAAGTTCCTGGGCCCTGATCCAACAACCAAGCTGAAAAATGTAGCCCCAGGCCAGGCAAGTGTCTGTGAAAATGTAAATGAGCACATTAAGCCTGTCAGCTAGGCAGACTAGCAATTTGGATTAGAAGAAAGATAGTTGTGAAAACCTTATTTAAAATATCCTATGGGACTACCGGGCGGGCCTCAGGGACCCCCGAAAGGGAGCACGCACACCTCCAGCTTTGGCGGCAGGGTGTCCCGTGTTCTACTCGTCCCCGCCCTGCTCCCCAAATTCTCCCTTTTATCCGCGGGTCATTGGACTACCAGGCATCCATGTTTAGATGCTGAGGACTTCCATCTGGACTGGTGAGTGTGTGCTATCCAGGGCGGACTGTCCCAGAAGAGAGCACAAACCCCTCTCCCCCAGCTCCTGCTGCAGGGCTGTCTTTCTTCCGCACAACCCAGCCCCTCAGCATCCCACCAACCCTGCCCTGCTGTATGCTAGGACCAGTGCTCAAAAACAGTTTTAAGCTCCTACAGTAAGGCTACCCACCCAGAGCGGTGAGTGCCTGCCTACCTGGCAGGCCTCAAGGACCCCCCGAAAGGGAGCATGCGCACCTCCAGCTTTTGCGGTAGGGTGTCCCATGTTCTACTCGTCCCCGCCCTACCCCCAAATTCTCCCTTTTGTCCGTGTGTCATTGGACTACCAGGTGTCTGTTTCGGTCCTGAGGAGTTCCATCTGGATGGGACTGTTCCTGCTTCTACACTGAAGAGATACACCCAGAGAGTCAGTCACAGCAAAGATTGGACCAAGACACCAGGCCTCTCCAGGCTCCATTTGAAGGAAGAGATGGGAAGGGGCCAATGCAAGAATTCCTCCAACAACCTGAAAGGCAACATGACA
>NW_004951707.1:0-775 GCF_000317375.1 Microtus ochrogaster
TCCAAAGGTCCTGAGTTCAATTCCCGGCAACCACATGGTGGTTCACAACCATCTGTAATGAGGTCTGGTGCCCTCTTCTGGCCTGCAGGCATACACACAGAAAGAATATTGTATACATAATAAATAAATAATAATAATAAAAAAAGCTTTGTAAAAAAAAAACACCTCAGTTTTCAGGGGCTAGAGAGATGGCTCAGCAGTTGAAAACAAATAAGAAACTGGCTGCTCTTCTAGAGGACCCGGTTCACCTCCCAGCACCATCTGTAACTTCAGTTCCAGGGGATCTGATGCCCTCTTCTGGCTTCCCAAGGCATGTGGTGCAAAGACACACATGGAGGCAAAACACTTACCATACATTTAAACTAAATAAAAAACAAAAATCAATTTTCAATGCATGAAAGATTACAAAATGATACAAACAGACTGCCCACCAAGATGAGGTGATTACGACAGGAGGTTCCCACAGTCCTGCAAGACTTCCTACTACTGTATGTTATTTTCATGATGATTTTTACTTTTTACTTATGTTTTTTGGAGATGGGGGGGACTTATGCAGCCCAGGATGGCCTTGAGCTCACTAGATAGTCAAGGATGACCTTAAGTTCCTCATCCTCCTGCCTCCAACTCCCAAGTGCTAGGGATTACATATGAGCCATCAAGCCTAGAATTTTTTCAGTTTTTAAGAAAAATCGTGGGGCCGGGCGATGGTGGCGCACGCCTTTAATCCCAGCACTTGGGAGGCAGAGGCAGGCGGATCTCTGTGAGTTCGAGACCA
>NW_004951707.1:2380-3252 GCF_000317375.1 Microtus ochrogaster
CATGTGGTATATATCAATAAATCATAGAAAATATTTAACCAAGTCAGAGATTCCAGTTCAAGTACAAACTTCAAGTAGTCTAATTAAAAATCAACAACATGGGGGCTAAAAAAAAAAAAAAGTGGCTCAGGAAGAGCACTGGCTACTCTTCCAGGGGACCTAGGTTTAATTCCCAGCACCCATAGCACAGTCCCCAGAGGATCAATTTCCTCTTCTGGTCTCTGTGGGCACCAGGCATGCACATGGCATACGTGTACACGGACACACATGCTGTCAAAACACCATGCAGATTTTTAAAAAATGAGTAGAGGGGATAGAGAGATTTCCCAGTGGTTAAGAGCACTGGCTGCTCTTCACAGATCCTGAATTGAATGCCCAGCAACCACATAGTGGCTCACAACCATCTGTAAAGAGGTCTGGCACCCTCTTCTGGCCTTCAGGCATACAGACAGAATACTGTATACATAATAAATAAATAAATATTAAAAAAAATAAAATCATATAAAACTTCCTTTTAAGCACTAAAAATCCAAAGTCATAAAAAAAAGGTTAGAACGCAGGGTTAGAGTATTTGCCTGACATGTTTGAGGCCCTGACTTTAATCCCTACTAATCCAAAATCAAACCCAATTAAAAATAAAGTCCTGAAAAACTAAAAACTACAATCCAACCCAACCACCCATTTAGGTGATGTGACATTTTCCTCAAACAAAATGACACAAAAGGTAAAAAAAGAATGTGTCAAAAGTATATCTTACCAATGTATACCATGAGTTAACATGTGGTATATATCAATAAATCATAGAAAATATTTAACCAAGTCAGAGATTCCAGTTCAAGTACAAACTTCAAGTAGTCTAATTAAAAATCAAC
>NW_004951708.1:0-3252 GCF_000317375.1 Microtus ochrogaster
CTCTCTCTCTCTCTCTCTCTCTCTCTCTCTCTCGTGTGTGTGTGTGTGTGTGTGTGTGTGTGTGTGTGTGTGTGTGTGTGTGAGAGAGAGAACACGAGTGCCCTGGGAGGCCAGAAGCATTGGATCCACTGGAGCTGGAGGTTTGGGAGGTTGTAAGCTGTCTGGTGGGGGCGCTGGGAGCTGATTGCAGAGCATTATGACTATTGTCCCCTTTGGGGATAGAGTCTCTCTGTATGTAGCCCTACCTGTCCTGGAGCAGCATTAGTGTATTCAAGAAAACCTCCCAGAATTCCATTTTTTAAAAGTATGTTTTGGAGAAAATTAAAACTAAGGATTGAGATAAGGACTTCTGCAGCCCTAAGTCTAGCCGTGCAGACCCTACACTTTGAGACAGGATCTGAAGAATGGCATCATGCAGAGTAATGTCTCTAGCACATGGACCACATGCTCTCCACAGATGACATCAGATCAGAATCTTTCTGAAACTCACTGCTCTCTGCGTTCTCCTTACAGCACAGGCAAAGTGAATGCTACTTTTCTTCCTTGTTGGGATAATAATGGATTATTGAAGATTGAAAAAAGAAAATAGAAAACATTTTCTATAAAGGTAATGCAATTTACACAGATGCGCCCATTTATGAAATATGACGGCATACATCTCGGGATCCTCTCGCTGGTCTCTGAACAGAGGAACTGTTATGCCCAGTGGGTGAGTGACTTTGGGGAGCTCTTGGGCCCCCTGTCTCTGAGCAATGGTTTGTTTTCCTATTTCACAGCAAGACACAAGTAAATGTATTTTGCAAGCAGATCACCTGGAGGAAGGAAATACAATGGCTTTGTTTTGCAACTTTTCCTCATCCATTCTTCCAGCATCTCTACGGTGGCTTATAACTGCCTGTAACTTCACTTTCAGGGGGTCTGATGCCCTCTTCTGGCCTCTGAATGCACCACACACATGTGGTAGACATGCATGCATACACAGCAAAACATTCATATATATAAGTCTAAGTATCTCTCTCCTGATTTTTGTTTTTTTCTAGATTGTGTTTCTCTGTGTACCCCTGGCTGTCTTGAAACTCACTCTGTAGACCAGGCTGTCCTGGAACTGAGATCCACCTGCCTCTGCCTTCCCAGTGCTGGGATCAAAGGTGTGGGCTGCCACCACCTGGCTAATTTTTTTTTTAAACAGTAACATAAGAAGGTTATTACATGAATTTAAAGAACAGTTTGTCAAAATCAGTTTTGAGACAAAATGAGGTAAACTTTAAAAATATGAATAGAGTTTCCCCCGTGGTGATGAGGCTTGAATTCAAGGCCTGATGCAAGCTAGGCATGCAATTAACTACTGGGCAGCTATACTCCCAACTATGAATGGGGATTATTTTTCATGTTTAAAAGAGATTTTATTTACTTTTATTTTTGTGTGCATGGGTGAGTGTCTGCATGTATGTCTGTGTACCATGCCTGGTGCCTGAGACAGGGTCTCATGTCCACTGGCCTGGACCTTGTCTGGTGAGCTAGAATGCTTGGTCACTGAGTGCTGGGGCATCTACCTTTCTGTTTTCCTAGGATCAGAATTACACACCAATCTTGCTTTAAAAGAAGGGGGAGGGGAACACTTGCTTCAAAATATGTGTGGGTGTCAGAGGAGAACCCAGAAAAGCATGTTCATCATGTGGATTCCTGGATCGAAATCTAGGCACCAGTCTCTGGGGTGGGCACCTTTACCTACTGAACCATCCTGCGGCTCACCTCATTTAAATGTGGGTTCTGGAAATCAAACGCGGACCCCAGTTCTTGCAAAGCAAGCATTTACATATTGAGCTATTGCTCCAGTTCGCGGTTAGTCTTTAGAAAAGGTTTACGATACAATTAACAAGGGCTGTTGAATTTGGTTGATGTAGTTAGAAATCTCACATTCCACTTTCCAGCTCTTGTCGGGGACCTTGTGGTAGTTATTTAATCTTCCTCTTGTGAATTTTCAATATATATTCATGGTATTGCCTGATGCCCTGAGATCAAGCGGACAGGCTAATGATATTTAACTTTGGGTGCAAAAGGTAACTTCAGTTTTAAGAAGTTGTGGGGGGGGGGGGGCCAAAAAAATTTGGGGTTTTTTTTTTTTTTTTTTTTTTTTTTTCTTGGCAAAACTGTCCTTTGGGCAAGGAACTGTTCATGTATTGATCACTGACAAAATGTCTGATGTCTGGACAGGACAAGCAGGATACAAGAAAAAGACTGTCAAATCTTGCCAAGACAGAGTAAGATGATTTTGAAAAATTTCCCACCTCTGAAAGTGGTCTGTTGGTTAATCTAAACATTAGCCAAAATTGGTTGCTCCAATGATAATAATGAGATTTTGGATGATTGCCTTGGTAGCCAGTTGTCTCTGTCATTTGTTGCACATTTTTGAAGTTGCTTGATTGCACTTCTTGCTTACTCAAGTAATAGTATTTCCCTTCTCGGATGTTCATTGGGGTTGAAAACTAGATAGTTGTAGGATACGATAATCATTGAAACATTTATCATATGTTTCTTGCTTGATATTGTTTGTGCTGGTTGTAATTCTAATTTTTATACCTGATATTTGTTCTTATTGTATGTAATTTTGTATTATAGAACTTATTTAAACAAAAGGGGGAGGTGATGTAGGAATTCCTACCGCCAGCAGCCTTTAAGTTACCTGCTCACTTGGGCATGGCCATAAAGCATGCAACATTCGCTCGCTCTCTCTCCCAGCTGTGGGATTCTGTTGCTGTTCTCCTTTTGAGCAGAGGACTGTGATCTGTGAGTCTACTCCCCCCTAAATAAATAGCCCTTTATTATATTCAATTCTGAGCTAGTGTGGGGTTTCCTTTTAGCGTCTGTCTTCAACCAGGCCTTGTTTCATTTCAAATACTAAAAGAGGTAGAGTAGAGCTGGGGAGAATGCTTACCTTGCAGTCATGAGCAACCTCGTTCAGTCCCTAGAAAGGCTAGGCATGGTGGCAGGCTTCTAACTCCAGTCCTGAGAGGGCAGAGATACAAGAGTTCCTGGGGCTCACTAGACTATCCTAATGAGGGAGCTCCAGGCCAATGAGAGGCCTGACCTCAAATGAGGTTTATGGTATTCCTGAGTGACAGCACCCCAGGATGTTCTCTGACTTCCACGTGGAAACACACATGTGCATGCATACATACATAAAAAATAAAACATCTTTTTAAAATAGCCTTTGGATCTCTCTCTCTCTCTCTCTCTCTCTCTCTCTCTCTC
>NW_004951709.1:0-409 GCF_000317375.1 Microtus ochrogaster
TAAGTGTGGATTGTGCATGTGGACATGGTGCATGCATGTAAGTGTGGATTGTGCATGTGGACATGGTGCATGCATGTAAGTGTGCAGGTCAGTGTACTCATGTACTTGCATGTAGAAGCAACAGTGAGCATTAGTGTTTCCATTTTTCATTCTCTACCTTGTTGCCTTGAGACAAGGTCTCTCACTGAACTCCAATCTCTCTGTTCTGCAGAAGCTGACTGGCTAGAAAGTTCTCATGATTCACCTGTCTCCAGCTTCAGTGATGGGGCTACATACACATGTATGCATGCCTTGCTGATGTGGGAGTGTCATATATCAATCTGTTGATTTCATTGGTTAAGCAATAAAGAAACTGCTTGGCCCTAATAGGTTAAAACATAGGTGGGAGGAGTAAACAGAACAGAATGCT
>NW_004951709.1:2619-3250 GCF_000317375.1 Microtus ochrogaster
GAGAGAGCATCTACACAGCAAAGGAAACAATCACCATGGTAAAGAAATACTCTGCAGAATGGGGACAGACTTTACCAACTGCACATCACACAGGGGATTGATATTTAGAATATACAAAAAAAAACTGCACAAATCAAACAACCAAAATGAATCATTCAATCAGCAGATGAGCAAATGAGTTGAAGAGACTCCTCAAGAAAAGAAATATAAACGGCGAGCCGACATAGACAAAGTGTCAACATCCTTAGCCATCAGGGACATGCAAACTAATACTTCTTGGAGAATCCCTTTCCTTCCAGCCTGAGTGGCTACCAACAGGAAAGCAGAAGATGACAGATGCTGGTAAGGACAAGTAAAAGAAAGGCCGCTGTGCCTTGTGAGATAGAGCCTGCTACGTCCACTGGGAAGTTTAATTTGGAACTTGAAAAAATCCTAAAACATAGCAACAGCAGATGTGGCCACACCAGATAACCTTCCAGATAATCCTGAAGGATCCTAAGTCAACATACCACAGAAATGCTTATACAGCACGCTTTTCCTAGCACTACTCACAATAGCTAGAGAAAAAAAAAATAGGATTGGCGTCCATCCATGGATGGATGGATGGATGGATGGATGGATGGATGGATGG
>NW_004951710.1:0-623 GCF_000317375.1 Microtus ochrogaster
GGGATGTGGCTCAGTGGTAGAGCCCCTGCCTAGAATCTCCCAGTGAGGGGCTGGGGTGTGGCTCAGTGGTAGAGCCCCTGCTCAACATATGTAAAACCCTAGATTCAATTCCCAGTGATTCCTGCCCCACCCATCGAGGTCAAGAGAATATGCATGCATATGTGTGTATATATACATACACATATGTTCATTTCAGTGTACCTAATACATAAATATTGAGGAGTGGAAAATACTTTGGGTATAAGGGTAGGGGTTAAAAGTCAAGTCCACTGCTCATCATCTATGCTTTTTCGGACAAGTCAATTGACCTCTTAGTGAACCCTGATCTGCTCACCTACCTTAGCAACTCTAGACTTTTCTGTACCATAATCAAACCAGGGTCCAGACAAGCAGACAGAACTGATACTGTTGGCCACTTCCGGAGAAATAAATTCATCTCAATATGACCTACGCTATGGTGCTTGGCACACAGTGGGGCCACACGTTTCTCATCATTCTCACTGGTCTTTGTTGGGGCCGGGCAGAAGAAAGCGGAGGCAAGCCGGGCAGTGGTGGCGCACGCCTTTAATCCTAGCACTCGGGAGGCAGAGGCAGGCGGATCTCTGAGTTCGAGGCCAGCCTGA
>NW_004951710.1:2414-3247 GCF_000317375.1 Microtus ochrogaster
GGGCTGAGTGCATGGCCCAGTGGTAGAGCTGCTTAGCTAGCACGGGTGAAACTCTCTGTTCAATCCCTAGCTCTACACAAAGGGGATTAGGTAGACTGAGTAGACACGATCCTCGGGAATTTGCTGCATGAGGAGTCACATGGATGTACAAAGCCATATGTAGACTAAAAAACCCAGAGAGACAAGGAAAATGGACAGGGGGAGCTCCTGAGAACCAGATGCATGGCAGGTCTTGGGAGAGACCCTGCTCGTGTGTAAGCCTCACAGCTTGGCAGAGAAACCTTTTCTCCTTCTCCCTGCCCTACCCATCCGTCTCACAGTGGATGCCCCTGGCCAGGATAACAACTTGTTGGGAAATGAGAGGATGAAGGGCAAAGGGAAACCCGAATTCTCCAGGCAGAAGCTGGGACTGCAGGTGGCAGACGTGCCTGTTATGCCACTTTAAAATAGCTAACTTGGAGCTTATTTTTCCTTTTTTTTTAAGTTTACTTTTTAAAATTTTTCAGTTTTGTTATTTGTGTCTGTCTCTGTGTGTTGGGAAGCAGTACCTATGGAGGCCAGAAGAGGGCATTGGATCCCTGGGAGCTGGAGCTACAGGCAGTTGTAACCAGCCTGATGTAGTTGCTGGGATCTGAACTCTGTTCGCTACAAGAACAAGTACTCTTAAACACTAAGCCATGCCTCCAGCCCTAATTTTAGTTTAAACAATAAATTTTTTTCAGTGCTTGGGATTGAACCCAGGACCAAAAGAGATCCAGACAAAGTGTTCTACCACTAAGCCACGCCCCCTTCCCCCTCACTGGGGATTCTAGGCAGAGGCTTTACCACTGAGT
>NW_004951711.1:0-1046 GCF_000317375.1 Microtus ochrogaster
TTTTTTCTTAACCACAAATACAGGAGAATTCCAAGGGCTGGTATATTCTTCTCTATGTCCAGCATCTAAATGCTCTTGTACCAGCTGTCCTAAAGCCTGTAACTTTTCCTCAGCTAGAGGTCATTGCTTTGTCCATATTGGTTTCTCAGTCAACCATTTTAGAGGCAAGGCTGTTGGTATCTCTGAAGGGACTTCAATTGCTTGTACTTGTACTGCCCGAATGGCCGGTTTTCTCTGTCTGTAATGTCTTTCAATATTATTCTCAGAAATATAGGATCTAGAAGTAGCAGGAATGTTAACTTGGGTATTCCATTGTTGTAATAGGTTACGACCCCATAAATTCATTGCAATATTGGCTACATATGGCCTTAAGTTTCCTATTTGTCCCTCTGGCCCTATACATTCAACCCATCTCGTGCTCTGCCTTACTCGAGATAGAGTTCCAATTCCCAGGAGCTGAACAGTTACATTCTGAAGAGGCCAATACGGATGCCAAGATTCTGGGGTAATGATACTTACATCAGCATCTGTGTCTAGCAGGCCAGTAATAAAAATGCCATTTGCACACACTCTCAGTTTAGGTCTTTGATCATTTATAGAAGTTTGCCAAAACACACGTAACTCATTTTTCTGATCATTATTGTTTGTAACAGAAGGCATGAGGCTTCCTAATTGTCCTGGTGAGGCACGTTCTCTGTAGAAACTGGAAATGACTGAAACATGTTTGCCATGGGGGCCTGTGAGGCCCCCCTCACGTTTCACGTCTGTATCAGGTTGCCTTGTCTATCTCTTGTAGACCTGCATTCATTCATCCAATGTCTGCCTGTTCCACATCTTCTACATAAATCTGAAGGCTGAGTCCTCCTATTTCTGGTATTTCTAGAAGATGCATTATTATTATTTCTGAAAATCTGTTGTTTACAACTCCTTTTAATATGACCCATTTTGACACAATTAAAACATTTGGTATTCTGGTGTCTCCTTTTACCATTGGAAATTGCTTCTTCTACCCATGATTCAGTGCCATAGTCAAATGTATCAACATT
>NW_004951711.1:2086-3245 GCF_000317375.1 Microtus ochrogaster
CATAGTAATGAATTTCTCCTTAACATCAGCCTGTACCTTTTCTAAATTTTGCTCGGTTAACTGAATCATGTTAAACAAAGATCTGTTCTCTTCCTGGAGAACTTCAAACTGATTCTTGAGAAGATTGTTGTCATTCTCAATAGTTTTTAAATATTCAACCTCTGCCTTAAGAATCCTGGATTCGTCTCTTAAAGACTTTATCATATTTCTATTATCAAAACATATAGTGCCAAGGAAAAGTATGAATCCCAGAAATATCCATAGATGTGGGGTGATAGACACCTCTTGTAAAATCTCCCACATGGTACACTCAAAAAGTCTGTTAAAGTCTTGAATAGTAACGTTCTCAGACATTTTATTTATAAAAGAAAAAATTTTTTGACCTGCAATGACCGGTTCCTGCCATTGGTGGCAAAAGAGTCCACTTGAGTCCATGAGGAGAGCCAGTCTGAAATAACTCAAAATTAAATGTTACTGTTCTGCCTGAGGAGTTAGAGTGGTCGCGGAAGGGGTCACTTTGAATCAGACCAAATCTACCACTGTGGCAGCTTTTGTTGCAAAACCACAGGTACTTGAGCTTCCGGGTTCCGCTCCAAATGCCAAGGAAGGCAGGGAGGGGTTAATTGCTCCTGCTAGCAGGCGGGGCAGAATGGGCGTGTGTGTGGCCAAGTGTATCACAGACTCGGCACTGGGGCCTGAGTAATGAACTAAAAAGCAAAAGCTGCACCCAGAAGCATACTGTGTTAGCCAGAGGGCTACGCGCTTGATTCCAAACACACTTCCGGTAGCTAATCTTGCTCGCAAAGGCTGGTAAAGATCGAGCTTGTGCCCCACCATGACAGGGTGGGGGCAAGTGCCTGTCGTTGGACCCCAAAAATGTAACGGTGTAAATAAATGCAGTCAGATTGTAAAGAATATATACAGCTTTAATGAAGAAATAAACTTACAGGACCAAGGTTCCCTTAGAGCACAGGAAGCAGAAGGAGCATGTGGGCTCCCGCGCGCCCGATTTATAAGTAAACATTCGCCCAAGGCAAGCCCGCCCCCTAAGGGTCTGGCTTAATCCTACATCCTCTTCAATTTCTTTCTTCAAAGACTTAAAGTTCTTGTCAAATAGATCTTTCACTTCCTTGGTCAGAGTTACCCCAACATATTTTAT
>NW_004951712.1:0-1146 GCF_000317375.1 Microtus ochrogaster
CATGTACAGGTCAGAGGACAACATTCAGGAGTCAGGTCTCTGCTTCTACCATGTGATGGCAAGTGCCTTTGTGGGCTGAGTCGTCTTTGCTGGTGATAGGTTCTAACAACAAAGGTTACAGAAGAACTTGGGGAGTTGGCTAGTGTTGTGCAGTGCAATCCTTTAGCATCTCTAGACTCAAGGGGTGAGAATAGCAAGAATGTTACCAGAGCCCTATGCACCCTGGCACGTCATGAAAGCTAGAGCTGAGAAAGGAAAGGCTGCCGGTGTCAAACAGGGATGCCTACTGTTTGCTGGTCTCAGGATAGCCCTTTGTCAGCACATCTTTCCAGACACATGAGTGTAAGCAGAGGTAGAGAAAGCCTGAAAATGTCACCGTGAGGGTTAGGTTTCCAGGACACTGAATAAGATAGAGACTGGGTCTGCTGGGGGAATGAAAGGTATTCTGTTCAATCATATCATTTACCTGGTAGAAACACAGGGGTCTCTTTTCAAACATGGTTCCAGGGTTGAACCCTCTTTTAATTTCAAAAGACTTGCACTTGGAAGTATTTAGTGACAAAACACTCACTACTTTCACACCAGCTCTTTAGTCTTTGAGTTTCAGTGGCGGCTATAACATTCTTCTTTATACTTAGACAAAATCTTCCTTCAGCAAGCTTTCTAATTGCCGCTTTTCATTTTATTTCACCAGAATGACATAGAACATGTTCATTCTGGTTTCTAGGCTGGCTTTTCAAGTACTAGAAAAGTAGCTGTGTCACAGGCTAGGAATTTTTTTTCTCCACATGAAACAGCACAACAGCATTTGTTCAGAGAACAGTCTGATTTAGCCTGGCCCTTTCCTTCACCATGTGCTAGTTTGACAGTCCTTCTAAACTAAGTTAGCCCTTAGGTGCACTCTGAACAGTAAAGCAGGTTACATTTATTTTCTTTCTTTTGGAAGGTCTACTTCTAACCAAGGACAGGGTTTTTCTCCCCCCCTCAAAAAAAAAGTCACTTCATGTTTTTATCTGTAGCTCTCTACATCCCCTGTATCCCTTATTTTGTAAGGTTCTTCATTAAGATTTATTAGAATTCTCAAATAATTGCCAAGTGAAGAGTAAGCAAATATACAGACAGAAAGATGGATCAATTGATAATAAA
>NW_004951712.1:2552-3245 GCF_000317375.1 Microtus ochrogaster
CAGTAACTATGACATTAAGTGAACATAACATTAAGTAATTATCTCTGTTAGGAGCCATTTTTCTCCTAAAATCATTGCAGAAACCATCACCCTAGGGGAGTCTGCAGAGAACCTCACACCCCTAATTATGTTAGGAATTGTTCTACTGACAGAGCCTACCCCACACCCAAATTTGCTGATGGAGAGCTATCTGGAGAGCTATCGGTTTGCAAAACCCACCCCACATTCCAAACTATCTAGTTTCCTAGGTGTGGCAACTCGTGACCTCTTGGCCTGCAGTGACCTGACCGAAGATAACCTCCTGCCTACATGACCAACACGGACCACGTGACCAACATGAACCACGTGGCAAGAGCTCAGACCCCTGTGCCCACCCCCTAACTCCATACCCTATATAAGTTGTACCCCTTCTCTAATAAACTGAGGCTTCGACAGGAATCCCAGCTTGGCCTCCTTCCTCTTTTCTAGCCCATTTATCTTCCAGATAGCGCCTCTCCGGGACCCTGGAATAACTGACCTGCCAGACGGGTTCACTAACCCTAGACTGGTGACCCGTCGAGGCAATTACAGTGGCGCCTGAACAGGGACCCTGGAATAACTGACCTGCCAGACGGGTTCACTAACCCTAGACTGGTGACCCGTCGAGGCAATCACATATCTCTAATGCTAGAAAGGAATATGTATGATGGCATG
>NW_004951713.1:0-1089 GCF_000317375.1 Microtus ochrogaster
CTTCCTAACTTTCCACTCACCACATCACACCATATATTTAGGAAAAGGATAGGACAGATTTTAAAATCTAAGAGGACAAATTCAGGTCTTACTCATCTTCAAAATTTTACTAACTGCCGATTAGTTCTTAGCCCTCATTAACAATGTTTTGAAAGAACAAATGTAGTGTGTGTGTGCACACGTGTGTGTATGCGTGCATGCATGTGTGTGTTTGTTATTCACTCAATGACCGCATTTCCAGTGTTCTACCTTAGAATTTTTGGTCTAACCTAGGATTTTTTATGTTCCATGCTTTTTTTTTTTTTTTTTTTTCTTTTTTTTTTTTTTTTTTTTTTTTTTTTTTTTACTTTAAATGCTCCCAGATTATTCCTAGTGCCTGGAAGAAACAAAGTTTGAATTCCTTCTTTTGCTTTGTTTTTAGATGCAAAATCTTAATAGATCAGAAGACTAACCTCGGCCTTTATTTTATAGTGGGCATTTGTTCATGGAACTATTCTGTGGTGTACAAAGAGAGTCTATGTGATATATCAAGTCACAGAAAATATCACCCAAAGATAAATATATATTCCTAAGCACATAGTACGTTAGAAATGTAGATGTATTTAATGGGCAAGAGTTGGGCTGATGTAAATACTGGAGCTACTTTTCCAAAAAAGGCCATGTAATCTTAAATGTGTTTAGTCTTCTTGCTAGTACAGTTTTTACATGAAGATGCCCTATATTTATTAATTCTATATTCAATGAAATGAAAGGCAAATACAGAGTTGGAGCAACTGTTTAAAACAAACTTTTTTATTGAAATTATTTTCTGTCTTATTTTATTGTCATCAACCTTTTTTTTCTTCTAATGAATTGAATGGCTGTCATTGTTAAAGATAGTTCTAACCGCTAACGTGGCGAGCTAACATTTACCCAACTCAATCAAACAGAAAAATCTCAAGGAAAAAGCCATATCACATTTACTAAGACAGGTGGAGTGAGGGCATATGGGTCAGAGTCTGAGGGGTCTGTCTGGCGCTAGAGTACAACTTGGCAGAAGAGACTTGCCTAGAATTTGTAAGACACTCAGTTCAGCTCCAGCACAACACA
>NW_004951713.1:2129-3245 GCF_000317375.1 Microtus ochrogaster
GCAGGTTGCTATGGAAGTGAATAGATCCTATGCAGGTTGCTATGGAAGTGACTAGATCCTATGCAGGTTGCTATGGAAGTGACTAGATCCTATGCCGGTTGCTATGGAAGTGACTAGATCCTATGCCGGTTGCTATGGAAGTGACTAGATCCTATGCCGGTTGCTATGGAAGTGAATAGATCATATGCAGGTTGCTATGTAAGTGACTAGATCCTATGTAGGTTGCTATGGAAGTGAATAGATCATATGCAGGTTGCTATGTAAGTGACTAGATCCTATGTAGGTTGCTATGGAAGTGACTAGATCCTATGCAGGTTGCTATGGAAGTGACTAGATCATATGTAGGTTGCTATGTAAGTGACTAGATCATATGTAGGTTGCTATGTAAGTGAATAGATCCTATGCATGTTGCTATGTAAGTGAATAGATCCTATGCATGTTGCTATGTAAGTGACTAGATCCTATGCAGGTTGCTATGTAAGTGACTAGATCCTATGCAGGTTGCTATGTAAGTGACTAGATCATATGTAGGTTGCTATGGAAGTGACTACATCCTATGTTGAAGGGGAGTGTCCCTTAGGAACCTCAGTTCTAGTCAATATCTTCTCTCCTCACACCCAAGTCTGAGGAGAAAACTTGCCCAGAGCTTTCTCTCTCAGTCAAACTCTTCACGTCAGTGACTTCAGTGTCAATCTGACCGGCTGCGTGAATCTCCTGCTTAAAATTTCTTGCCTAAAAGTATTTCACTGCCTTAGCTATTCCTATAAGGCAATGAACAGGTCACAAAATTAAACAGGCTAACTGCAAAGTTCTGGTTTGTTTGAAACACTTGCCCTACCTACTGGCAATAGTTGGCATTCTTGGTTATTCCTTGCTTTGAAAATGATCATTGCACAGTACAGAACTTTATGGTCCCACGTCCAGGCAGCAGGCCATTCCCCTACCCTTTTATATACATCTGGGCACTTCTGTTTTTAGAAAGCCTTTTATCCTCTGAGCAATATGTTCTGTGTCCACCTCACTTTATGAGAGATCAGCCTGAGATATATGTGTCTGTCCCCTCCCCACAGCCCACACGTACTTCCTAACTTTCCACTCACCACATCACACCATATA
>NW_004951714.1:0-542 GCF_000317375.1 Microtus ochrogaster
ATCCGTGTTCCCAGATGAACAGATCACCTTCTCGTGAGTCTGAATGTCACCCACTGCTTGTGCAGAGCACATTTTTATCCATTTATGTTTAAACATTAAGGTTGGTTCCCTGTCTTGGCAATAGTGCACATGCCTAAAATGCACACTAGAATTCAGTTGTCTCTACAACATAGTGGTTCCATCCCTTTGGATATGAACCCTGTACGAAGGAGAACGGTGAACCCTATAGCAGGTCTACTTTAATTTTCTTTCCTCAGGAGCTTCTACACTGTTTTCCAAAATGGCCATTGTAAGTTATAACTTCTTCGTTTAAGTATTCTAAATAATGACAGGCATGGAAAGGGATTTTCTCCCCCCACCCCAACAAGTTTTCGTGTCCTTTCTTAGCTCGACTAATGGACAAGACCCAGGGTGATAGACTCCAACTGAACCACATGTTATGAAGACATAAATTAAACTCAGAAACACAGAAATGGGACTTTCTCCTTAGAGCACACCCCTGGCCTGGAAAAGCCTTTGTCCCAGAATGCACTCAGAAGTCT
>NW_004951714.1:2781-3243 GCF_000317375.1 Microtus ochrogaster
GTGAAAGCTGAAACATATTGGTTAAAAAAAAAAAAAGAACACTGAAAAATTTAACTCCTTTTCGTGATTTCATGTCTGAGTATCTTAGACACCAAGAGAACACCAGCATAGGGGAACGCCCATGATGTGTGGTTTGGAGTTAATGATCTTCCCTCTAGACCTCTGGCTTCTCATTTATAAAAACGGGAGTGCTAACTACCCTGCCTTCTAGGAGACACTGGCATTTCAAAGCAACAGCTTGCAACAGTGCCCTGACCGCACGCGGTCTGGAAAGGGAGGGAACTCATTAAAGGAAGACTTGGCCTTGGACCAGGCGCAGACTGTTGTTCTTCAAACCCCAGCTGTCTGCATGGTCTTTAGAACTCAGAACACAGAGTTAGGGACACACAGTGGCCTTCTGGAGACAGGACACAGGCCGGACAGCTGGCCCAGGGATGCCCGGGAACGGGGCAGGGATCAGAA
>NW_004951715.1:0-572 GCF_000317375.1 Microtus ochrogaster
AGTCGTTGGTCTGGTTCAAGGCCTCTGGTTTCTACTACACTATCAGTGCTAGGTCTTAGGCATCCTATTCTTTCCCTGTGTATGGAGATTCTGCAGATTTGGGTCTGCAGGCTGTCCCCTTCACATGCTCCAGCAGATTATAGATGGGGTATTTTGGGGTGAGCCCAAAACTCTAGAGGAGAAAATACTTCTACTCCTTTGATGAATATCAATGGTTTACAGCTGCCCTTTAAATACTTATCTTTAAATTCATATGCCCTAGTTTCCTTTTTGTTGTTCTGAAGATTATTCTGACAAAAGTAACTTAGGGAATAAAGAGTTAATATTCAATCATAATTCCAGGTTGCAGTCCAGTATTTCAAAAAAGCAGGCAGGGTCCAGAAGAATCCTATCCATAGTCAAGATCTTGGAATAAATACGTTCCTATATAGGACTCAGCTAGCATTTCCTACACCAAAGATCCAAACAAGGGAATAGTGGTACCCACTTTCAATTTGTTTTCCCACGTGAATTTGAGTAATAAAAACATTTCCCCAGAGACCTGCCTAGTGTAGAAAGTCATTCACTAGCCG
>NW_004951715.1:2342-3243 GCF_000317375.1 Microtus ochrogaster
ACTATACTGGCGAGTTTAGTGCCTTGTCTATACAATGCTAAAATCCAGGCTGTATATCTAATCAGTATATAGACTGATTAGAAAAGCAGTTGGCACAGATATATAATCTCTGGCTATTTGTTCCGAATTATTTAACATAATTATATAGCTCTGTGATTTTAATGTCAATAAGTATATTTTAAAGTTTTATGATAAAAACAACTGCATTTGTTTTTAATATTTCTGAACTACATCACTACAAATTTAGATGTTTGCAACATACAAATTTATTATTTGTCAGCTCACATTCTAACATGGGTCTTATCAACTAATATCAGAATGTCATCAGTGGTAAATTATTTCCCGAAGGACCAAGAAGTAAATATTCACTTTACCTTCTCCAAAGACATTTTCTGGCTTCTCTTCAATATCACATAGTTTTAAGTTGTCTTCGGTAGATTCTTTATATGGTCAAAACAAGTAACAAGTGGTAATAAATTACATTGTTCAATAAGCAGCTTGAAAGGCAGCATTTTTTTGCTTATTTATTTATTTATTTATTTATTTATTTATTTAAGATTTCCGTCTCTTCCCCGCCACTGCCCCCCATTTCCCTCCCCCTCCCCCAATCAAGACCCCCTCCCTCCTCAGCCCGAAGAGCAATCAAGGTTCCCTGCCCTGTGGGAAGTCCAAGGAACCCCCACCTCCATCCAGGTCTAGTAAGTTGAGCATCAAAACTGCCTAGGCTATTACAAAGCCAGTACGTGCAGTAGGATCAGAAACCCATTGCCATTGTTCTTGAGTTCTCAGTAGTCCTCATTGTCCACTATGTTCAGAGACGAAAGGTAGCATTTTATACCCTGTCCCAGAGCTTGTGTGCTGACTTTGAGGGAGTATTTCCAAGGAGATTTCATTTCAGTGA
>NW_004951716.1:0-855 GCF_000317375.1 Microtus ochrogaster
TCCATTGGGTCCTCACAGTGCTCCAATGTGTCTTCACATTAATCCATTGTTTCATCACAGTGCTCTATTGTGACGTCACAGTGCTCCAATGTGATATCAGAGTGCTCCATTGTGCTATCACAGTACTCCATTGTGTCATCATAATGATCGATTGTGACTTCACAGTGCTCCATTTTGTCGTCACAATGATTCATTGTGTCATCACAGTGCTCCATTGTGTCATCACAGTGCTCCATTGTGCGATCACAATGATCCATTGGGTCCTCACAGTGCTTCAATGTGTCTTCACATTGATCCATTGTGTCATCACAATGATCCACTGTGTCATCACAGTGCTCCATTGTGTGATCACAATGATCCACTGTGTCATCACAGTGCTCTATTGTGTCATCTCACTGCTCCTTTGTGTCATCACAATGATCCATTGTGTCATCGCAGTGCTCCATTGTGCCATCACAGTGCTCCATTGTTTCATCACAATGATCCATTGTGTCATCACAGCGCTCCATTTTGACTTCACAGTGCCCCAATGTGACATCACAGTGCTCCATTGTGCCATAACAGTGCTTCATTGTGTTATGTGGGTGATCCAATTTTTCATCACAGTACTCCATTGTGACATCACAATGATCCATTTTGTCATCACAGTGCTCCATTGTGACATGACAGTGCTCCATTTTGTCATCATAATGATCTATTGTGCCACCACAGTCTTTACTGTATCCTCACAATGACCATTGTGCCATAACAGTGCCCCATTGTTTCCTCACAGTGCTTCATTGTGTCATCTCAGTTATACAATGTGTCATCTCGGTGCTCGATTGTTTCATCACAGTGCTGCATTGTGTCATCACA
>NW_004951716.1:2513-3242 GCF_000317375.1 Microtus ochrogaster
TCATCACAGTGCTCCACTGTGCCATCACAGTGCTCCATTTTTCATCACAATTATCCATTGTGTCATCACAGTGCTCCATTGTGACATCACAGTGCTCCATTATTCCATCACAATGATCAATTGTGTCATCACAGTGCTCCATTGTGACATCACAGTGCTCCAATGTGACATCACAGTGCTCCATTGTGCCATCACAATGCTCCATTGTGTCATCACAATGATCCATTGTGTCATCACAGTGCTGCATTGTGTCTTCACAGTGCACAATTGTGTCAACACAATGCTCCATTGTGTCATCACAGTGCTTCATTGTGTCACCACAATGATCCATTGTGTCCTCACAGTGCTCAATTGTGCCATCACAATGACCCCTTGTGTCATCACAATGATCCACTGTGCCATCACAGAAATCCATTGTGTCAACACAGTGCTCCATTGTGCCATCACAGTGCTCCATTGTGTCATCGCAATGATCCACTGTGTCATCACAGTGCTCCATTTTGTCCTCACAATTCTTCACTGTGTCCTCACAATGATCCATTGTGTCGTCTCAATCATCCATTGTGCCATCACAGACCTCCATTGTGTCATCACAGTGCTCGATTGTGTCATCACAGTGCTGCATTGTGTCATCATAGTGCTCAATTGTGACATCACAGTGCTCCAGTGTGATATCAGAGTTCTCCATTGTGCTATCACAATACTCCATTGTGTTATCACAATGATCCA
>NW_004951717.1:0-1416 GCF_000317375.1 Microtus ochrogaster
TGACAGAAAAAGTATGGCTCCGAGACACAGAGCCCAAAGGTATTTCTCTCCCTTAATCTCTTTTATTCACAGAGGTCAGAGATGGGTTTGAAGCTTCTCCCCAGATGCCTAAGACAGGAACTCGCATGATTAGAATGCTAGTTTCTGATGGTAAGCGTCGGTAGATGCAGGAGTCTTTGCCTAAGGCAAACACAATCTTTGCCTAAGGCCCTGTTGCAGAAGCAAGGCTTTATTAAAGTTAATATAAGGGAATGGATTGTATAGGGTGGATTATACAGGCCCATTTTCTTACACTGTATGGCATTCAGAATTCTGAGTGGCCTGGTAAGGCACAATTTGCATCTACTACACAGAAAGGAGTCTCCTAGCCTTTTGAGAGTGAGACAACTTGACACCATCCTAAGTAAGTGGTCAGGCTATGCTAATGCCATTCTGTTCCTTCTATTGTGATTTAAGAGATCCCCTGGGGAAGAGGTGTTTTTCAATCTACGTGACAGAGCAGGCATAGGTGTGGATGTGACCTAAGTCATTCTCCCTGCTACCTAGGAAATGGAATGTTAATGAACATTACCCTCAGTTTACATTTTGATATAAAAACGGTTTAAATAATAAATGCAGGTGCATTTCAGAATGTGAATTTAGGATTTCATGAAGGATCTCTGAAACTTCCTCCCTATAAAGTCATGTGAGTTGTATTTTCAATTCTACACCGAATAGTTTCCAGAATTTAGTAGTTTGGGAATATTATGAGACATATGCGTCTTTATGTAAGTGTAGGGCTCATTTCTCTAGTTTCATTAGGAGTGGTATTACTAAGTTTCGAGGTTAATTTATGTGTAACTTCAGGCTAATCTGCCCTTAGCTCTCCATATCCTCTTCAGTGCTTGTTGTTTGGAGCATAGTCTCGTTATGGTTTTCAGTGGTATTTCCCAAATGGGTAAAAATGTTGAATTATCTGCAGATATGCATATTTGTCACCTGTCAATCTTTTGTAATGGAGTATCTGTTCAGAATGTATGTCTACTTTTATTGGCTGGTATGCACATTTTAGTAGTAAATTTGTAGGCATAGGTTTGAAGTTTTCTTTTTTTTAAAAATAGCTTTAGTTTTATTTGCATCAGATTCTTCTGTGTCATCTGAACAGCTTTACACATAGATATCGTGTTCAAATGAATGAAACCTTTTATTTTTTTTAATTAATTTATTTATTAAAGATTTCTGCCTCCTCCCTGCCACTGCCTCCCATTTCCCTCCCCCTCCCCCAATGAAGTCCCCCTCCCTCATCAGCCCAAAGAGCAGTGAGGGTTCCCTGCCCTGTGGGAAGTCCAAGGACCTCCCACCTCCTTCCAGGTGTAGTAAGGTGAGAAATTCTCATCACAAAACATTCAGGTTTGAAGTTTTCAAAGACCTTGTAGA
>NW_004951717.1:2236-3241 GCF_000317375.1 Microtus ochrogaster
TTAAAGTTGTGTAAGTTTTCATTAAATGGCCCTTGGAATAGATTATCTGTGTGGGTTAAGTATAATCTCTAGGTTGCTTTTAAATGCAAGAGGGAAACACAGAGGGAGTGCCAATATGATACCATATGAGAGACTCAACCAGACTCAACACTCTTGCCTTTTAAGGGGAAAGGGGTTGTTAACCAAAGAAGGCAGAAAGTTTCTAGAGATAGGAACATAGATTTTCTGCTAGAGTTTCAGAAAGTTCAGCCAACACCTTGACTTTAGTGATGAGAAATGAAGGCTGATAGGCTTCATGTTACATTCATACACAGTTGTATGCAGAGTTCAGTATCTCAGTCTATTGGGCTGAGGACCTAGTTTCTTGCTGGCTCTTAACCAAACACTTCTCCCCGTTCTCTGTCACATGTTCCAAGACATTTCACAGCATTGTAACTGACTTTAATCAGAGCAAAGGGAGAAAAAAAGCCAGTTTGCTTATAGCCTAATCTCTTGAATTCTTTATCTCACCCAGACTTTGAAGGGAATAATTGACAATTAAATGTTGCATTTTTATAAGTATAGCGTATTTGATAGGCATGTGCATTGTCCTGACACTATCTACCATAGGATTATTTCTACTGTTGGGGCCCACAGGTGTGAGTCCATTCCACCTTGACTAGTGGTTAATGAGTTTGAGCTTGTTTTGCTTTCTCAGAGTTGTTAACTATGGGAGGCTACAACACAGAGATCCTGACCTAGGCTACAGCTATTTAGTATTTTGAGTATAAAGGTGTATCTGCTCCACATGGGTCAAAGATTATGGATGCTCGGTCTATTCCTTGTAGCATGTTAGTGAAGTATGCTGCATTCCCCATCCCCTTTTGCAACGGGGTAGAAAAAGGTGTGGAACATAAACAAGAACAGACTCAGGGTTCAGTATTCACTGAATTTCTCTCCCAAGTGCTAAGATTAAAGGTGTGTGCCACCACCACCTGGCAATATTCATTTTTATAATGTTTTTTT
>NW_004951718.1:0-576 GCF_000317375.1 Microtus ochrogaster
AAAAATGGTTTCACGGAGGCTTCTTTTCTATCTCCTAGAATTACGAGGGAAGTACTGGGCAGACAGTAGGCACTAAATAAAAACGTGTTAATTGAATCGGGAAGAAAATGAAAGAATTTTAAAAATAGAAAACGATCATAAAACCCAAGTGGTGCTTTAGACAACTGAGCTGAACTCCTTCACAGCCTACAAATGTCAGCTCCCAGCCACGCACGTAAGCTCTATTTTCCCTCGTGTTAATTTGGCAGAAACATCCCCGCAACAAAGCAGGAGCACAACCCCTCCCAAGTATTAGGTGTAAGACAACCATTAACTTACACTTCCTCCGAAAGAGAGTGAGGTCATTTATATAGTTCAACCCCAACATACACAAAATAACTAAGTAAAAGCCTTACCAGCCTACCTGCTGGACTTCCAGCTCTTCTAGAGATGGTTGAGTCCTCTGTATCTGCACAGAGATATAGGCTATTATATACACATGTACACATGCTTACTTCTTTTTACCCAGAAAGTGTTACGTCATACACTCCTGCAATTGAAGGTAATTCTTTTTTTAAAAAATATTTATTTATTTAT
>NW_004951718.1:2596-3241 GCF_000317375.1 Microtus ochrogaster
ACACACACACACACACCATAAAATCCCTCTGAAATGTAGCCCTGAGGGGAGACTGAAAACACAGGGGGCACCATTGTTAGAGAACTTAGGCTTTGCGGAGCTGAAGCTGGCACTCAGGCCCTGCCAGCTTTATAACCAAGGCTCTTTTTCAGTTCGCTCCTCTATCTGGAAGGTGGCCAAGAACCCTCTTAGCTGGCACTGTAGTTCATTGTGATCTGGCTCTCATACTATCCCTTAGGAGAAAAATATGCCATTTGTCATGGCCAGTTTATTCCTTTATAAGACTAATACTCCCAGTCCCTTCAAGGATGTGGACTGTGAGGTTGCATCTTACAGGGAAGCACCCTGAACAGCCTCCAGTCCCTGAGTGGCTTAGTGGAGACACTCTCTCTCTGACACAGACTCTCTATCATCTGAGATCTGAACATGTTTGAGTTCTCAAATACCCTGCAATTCTCTTCCAGAAATGTAAGCTGGTTGTCCTAAAAAGAGAACCCTGTCTTCAGCACCTTCAACAAATTCCTTGTTATAAATTAAAAACAAAACACAACAGGATCTTGCTGTGTTGCCAGGTTGAACTTAAACTGATGATGCTCCTTCCCCAGCCTCGCAAGTATTGAGACTGCAGACGTGTGTCACAATGCC
>NW_004951719.1:0-979 GCF_000317375.1 Microtus ochrogaster
TCACCATCTCCCCCTCCCGAAGCCTAGGTTTCAGACATTTTAGACATCAGAAGGACAAAAATTGCTATATATTAAATCTTGTCTATGATATTGCTAGATTTAATGTAATATTTTCATTTTTTATTTATTTTTAGAAAAGTCCAAATAGACATCTCAGTTATTATTATTTTGTGGTAATTCCATTGCTATTTACTGCTAGATGAATACATGACCAAATGACTTAGTAGATGAAAGATTGAATAAAAACTGAAACCCACACAAAGCCTTTGGATATTATTCAGCCCAATTTTGATGAAGGAATAGTCTTTCAATGATATCATGTTTTTCTTTTTATATTTACATTTCATAACATGTGTTTGCTGTAGATAAGGGCAAAAATATTTTTATGGACCTGTACATTTGTTATTTGTGCATTAATACATTTCAAACATTATACATGGAACTTCATAGAAATAGAGACAAAAATTCAAACTGTTAAATATCTACATATTTCTGTTCATTTACCAACTCCTATTAGATCATCCTGAAGCTGAGATTAAACTTGTCTGTTTAGCTACTTGGACTGATTTTATCTTATGTTTTGAATATTTTATTATCAAAACAATAACACTAGACAAAATATACGAAAACATAAATCCACTTAAAATTTTCTTACCATGATGATATAATAAATATCATAAAATGATTCAGGAAGCAAAGAAAGCCTGATCTTATGAGTTCTGTTTCCAAGACCTACATGTTAGAAGAAGAGCTCTAACCCCCAAAGATGTTGTATATATCTTTGTATACTATATATCTTTTATTGAAAGTATATAGATGCTGAGGTGGTTTGAAAGAAAATGACCTCCAAAGGTAGTGGAACTATTAGGAGGTGTGGCTTTATTGATATAGTTGTGGTCTTGTTGGAGGAAGTGTGTCACTGTGGGGGAGGTCTCTTTTGCTCAAGCTTCACTCATTGTGACAGACCACTTCAAGTTGC
>NW_004951719.1:1519-3240 GCF_000317375.1 Microtus ochrogaster
TTAGTAAAATAATGTGCAAATGATCATAAGGGCTGTGCTCACTGCTAAGGGAATATAGCATAACAACAGAGAATGTTTAATTTATTGCAACCATCTATTCAATTATAAAATGTATATTGTTTCTTAGTTTTATTGATTATAATAACAAAAATAGCATTTGTCTATAATTTAATGTATTATGTTATTATAAGTGAGAATGAGAAAATTTCCCTAGGGTAGGGGATGGTTGAAAGTTCTCTGCCAGTGAATCTTTGTTTTACTATGTTATGAAGCCTCCAATTTTCTAGTAATGTTTAAGGTGGCTTTTCTAAATAAATCATTGTTAGAAATATGTTAAGGAGAAATAAAACATATGAAAAAGTCAAGGTAATTTTAGAACTTGTGTCAGAAAACCAGGAAGAGGGACTAGAGGTAAGACTGCTACACTAATAGTTA
This sequence comes from Microtus ochrogaster, assembly GCF_000317375.1. Taxonomy (NCBI): domain Eukaryota; kingdom Metazoa; phylum Chordata; class Mammalia; order Rodentia; family Cricetidae; genus Microtus; species Microtus ochrogaster. Next base: position 1,955 of record NW_004951719.1, read on the forward strand.
CATGACCTATGTGTGATGATACACATCTTTAATACTTACATGACCTATGTGTGATGATACACATCTTTAATACTTACATGACCTATGTGTGATGATACACATTTTTAATCCTAGTCCATGGGAGGCAGAAGCAGGTGGATGTCTGTGAGTTGGAGGCCAACCAAAGCTATATAGACAGATAGTCTACATAGTGAATTCTAGGCCAGCCAGAGCTACATATTAATACCATATCTTAAAACAAAACAAACAAACAAAAGTCTTCAAGACAGGGTATAAGTTAAAAGTCTGATACCTTTGATGTTCAAATGGTGAACCAAAAAGTTTCCATTCTTGTAAGTAGTAATCATTTCAAAGAAAAAATAATCCACACTAGAGAGTCTTCCAAAATCAGCTCTTCCTAAAATCAGTGAAAGCAAAGCAGAATTTACCAAAAATCCATTATCTTAAGACATCTGGAAATTATGTATAGAAAAATCTGAAGATCATTTACTCACGGGGAAAAATGTGATGAATGATAGGTGAAGTGAATTGGTGTTATAACATACTCTGGTCACACTATCTTTTGTGTATTATTCTTTCTACAGAAAGAAAATTGGTAGAATGAATCTGTTTATACACATGCATGTATGTATGGAAGGAAATTTACTAGAGTGGCTTAAAAGCTGTGATCCAGCTAATCCAACGATGGCTGGATGTGAAAAGAAAGCCCAAGAATCCCAAAGTTGCAGGACTCCCACTTCTCCTCAGTAGATGCAAAAGAAAACAGGAAGCTAAATTTTTGCTAGTGAGTCAATATGGATAATAATGAGTGAAGCTTTTCCCCTTCCTCCCCCTTGATTCAGGATTCACAGATACTGGGAGAAGTGTGCCATATATAGGATGCTGATTCAAAGCATATACTGCCTTGGGAGAACCTGTCCCAGGCCTCCAGGCTGATGCCACCTAATGGGCACTGTTACTGTGTCTTCAAGACCCCATTCCATTTTTCTGTAAGGTCAGATAGTGGGGAATCTGGTAAAATCAGTGGATTCTAATATCATAGGCCCACTGTCATACTTCTCTCACTGTGATGTTCCTTGGTTAGCATCAAGCTGTGTGGAATACTACAACAGTGTATAAGGCATTCTGTTAGTCCACAGATGGTGGTTTTAGCAGAAATATTATATACAGTAATGACATATCCATAACCAGAGAAAATATCTAATTCAGAAAGAACAAAACATTGTCCTTTCCACAGAGGAAATAGTTTATTGCAGTCAACCTGCCACCAGGTCATGGCAGGTCAC
>NW_004951720.1:0-3240 GCF_000317375.1 Microtus ochrogaster
CATATGATTTTAAACTCTGAATGTGTCTTTAATGACATTGTAGTCCTATGGATTCTTCCTGGCTTCATTACTATTCTTCCAATGCCTTGACTAGTTTTTCCCCTGTTATCCTCCTTAAACAGCCAAGTCTTTCCATGAAGCTTTCAATTTGTCCCTTTCCTCAGCGTAAATCTTAGTTCACCCAAGGACTTCAGCCATTGTGCTGAGTCCTGTTGGCTCAACCTACCAGTGGAGCTCTAGCAGTATCCCTGTACAAACTTAATGTCAAAGGAGGAGGAGAACCGAAAATCCTTCTCCTCCAACTCTACTCTCATATTCAAATAAATAAAAAGCAGTCCTTCCTTCCTGCGGTTTATGTAAGTATAACCAAGAATGTCAGTCAGCCGTCTCTCTTTACCTTTAACTCTAAGATTATGCCCATACCACCTAGGGTGACCCATTTCTCTTCCTCCTTTTCTACACCCTTTACTCTTGCTATCACATCTGCCTTCCCCTACCCACAACACAGTCTACCCTCTAAGGCTCAACACAAACCCTAACTTCCCTTCAACCCTTCTTAGGTTCCCCATGAGAAGAAAGAATTCTACACGGTTCAGTTTCGCCACTGTCCTAACATGTTTGGCATTTTTTTATCTCCCCATCTGACTTCCGCACTGGGATAGCCAGTGCCAGGAGGGAAGAGCCTATGCCCTCCATGTCTTCATGCCTCTGCGCAAAAGCACAGCTTCTTCATAGGGCACGCCGTTGCCTTTTAGTTAGGACGATCCACTATGCGGGTGTGTCCCACACACTACAGTGCAGTTCCACACACTAACTCAGCTCTGTCACAACCAAAATCCACTACTCAGATGTCTTGAAAAAGTAAGACATTGCATTTACATGGAAATATCAAATTTGCCTGACATTTGCTATTTTTATCATAGTATGTTCTCAACCAGTAAATTGCCCATATGTCAAGTCAGTAGTCTTTCCTCAGGAAAACCTCCTCTAATGGCATGATAGAGCTAAAATCTTAATCTGGCATTCTCTGACAAGCATGAAGAACTGAGCTAAGGCTTACAGGTTAAACACTGAAACCAAGAGAGAGTAAATGGCTTGGCCTGCATCGTGCAGACTGTTAGAGGCAAAAGTAAGTAAGTACAAAGATGACATAGTGAGACTCCCTTGACAAGTTCCTTCAAGTCTATCACTTCCAGGACGACAGCTCCAAGATGAGCTCTTTCTCCTAAATCACACCCTTTGATCTGATCAGAAACACTTATTATACAGTTCAGTTTAGCCATTGTTGTAACACACTTGGCATTATTTTTTTTGCCCAGTGTAATCCTAGCAACGATCTAAACATTTGTCCTCATGCCCACATATGACTGCGGTTCTCATCACTCATCACAGAAACTTCACTTTGCAATAGAAGGAGGCCGCTGCAGAAAACCACAAAGATTCGTGATGTAACTTTTAAACAAATCACTTTTGAAGAGACTAACGCTTAACTGAGTCTGATGAATGAGCCCGACACTTCCACATGTTATACCTAATGTAATCTTACAGACCCTAACATTGACCAGAAACAAGACTCAACAATAACTTCACATGTGCACAGAGTTCAAAAAGATGGCTACATGCTACATCAGTTGATAGAATATTTATGTTATTTCTAAATATTAGCCCAAACTGAGAGTTCTCTATATTCTCACTCAATGACCATTAAGTTGCTACAGTTTCCATTATGTTTTCAAAAAGATGAAGGTTCCTATGGCTACACAGGCCATAGGCCCTAGAAGAAAATCCACTACTATCATGCTGCTAACTGGACATAGAATTAAACTGACTCCTGCAGATTTATTTTTGCTCCCGTAGATCAATGCATCCCTCAGCCCTCAGCTGTGAAGCCTCTCCTCGCACTGTGGAGAACACAGTAACTCACAGGTGGTCAAGGTGCAGAGCGTAAGACTGCAGAATGCTCAGTTAAGTGGGACTTGTTTCCTATAGCCACTCTTCCCAAGACTCCTGGGGATCATGGCAGAAGGGACAGGAAGCCTCAGTCAGAGCTGGCAGTGGTGGATGGCTACAAGGGAAACATTCTCTTCTGGGCACAGCCGGGCAAGCTGCACACACAAATTCACAGTGGTTGTCACAGCACCGCGAATGCCTATCCAGACCACATCCCGACATAAAGATGGGGGCTGAGCGTGAAACCCCACTCGTAGCAATGGAGTTATTGGCAGCTGGGAGTTGCAAAAGACAGGGCTCCTGGGGAGTTAGCCATGCTCCAGAGGAAGACCACACATCCACTTATAACTTGGGTAACACAGATGGCTCTTAATCACGTAAGAGAAAAACAAAACAAAGCAAAACACAAAGTTGGGTCAGTAGAGAAGGAAGATGGATCTAGGACAAGATGGGGATGAATGTGCTCAAACCTGTGAGAAAGTCTCAAAGAACTAATACAATTTTTAATGAGGTTTCAATTTCTCTTTCCCATATTACTCAATGTAATCGAACACCCATGCAGCGTAAATTTTACTTTTTTACCTGGAGTAATAACAATGCTATTAGCTTCCCGGATCATCTCAACTGCGTTGTCAAGGTTGATTTCTGTATGTGTGCCAGAAATTTCCATCGGTTTTCCACCGGCTGTTGAAGATGTACCATAGCCTCCAAGAATCACATTAGCCAGGGAGCGATTCATTGCCTAAGGGGAAAAAACAGTCACCTATGAGAGTTTGGCTATTCTTTCAGAATACCATGAAGTTTATGTACATGAAATTCAACATCATTTCAAAGGAATTTATTCAATTATTTAAAAAATGTTAGCCAGACTGGCTTCAAAAATTAGTTCAAAACTTAAATAACAGAGACATCTGAGAACCATGTCAATTTTCAAACAGGTCAATGGCATGCTCATATGTTTTCAAAAGATGTTAAACAAATATTTTAATACAAATTAAGTGCAAAATATAAAAATTAATAAAAATTTTAGATGAGCTATTATCATCTAGACACTGAATAAGCAACTTCTCTCTCCATATTTAAATGTATTTCACTGGAGTGAAAGAGAACCAGAGATATTTATTAGGAAGAAGAAAAATGTCCACAAAATGACCTCATCTGTCTCTTCAGCAGATTCTGCTACTGCATACAAGATGTCAGAAGACAACCGGAAGGAATTCCAGTGTCAATGACACATTTCGTTAAAACTCCACTCAAGGGGGGAAACGTGGGTGTGGACACTCTCATTTC
>NW_004951721.1:0-3240 GCF_000317375.1 Microtus ochrogaster
GAAATGAGAGTGTCCACACCCACGTTTCCCCCCTTGAGTGGAGTTTTAACGAAATGTGTCATTGACACTGGAATTCCTTCCGGTTGTCTTCTGACATCTTGTATGCAGTAGCAGAATCTGCTGAAGAGACAGATGAGGTCATTTTGTGGACATTTTTCTTCTTCCTAATAAATATCTCTGGTTCTCTTTCACTCCAGTGAAATACATTTAAATATGGAGAGAGAAGTTGCTTATTCAGTGTCTAGATGATAATAGCTCATCTAAAATTTTCATTAATTTTTATATTTCGCACTTAATTTGTATTAAAATATTTGTTTAACATCTTTTGAAAACATATGAGCATGCCATTGACCTGTTTGAAAATTGACATGGTTCTCAGATGTCTCTGTTATTTAAGTTTTGAACTAATTTTTGAAGCCAGTCTGGCTAACATTTTTTAAATAATTGAATAAATTCCTTTGAAATGATGTTGAATTTCATGTACATAAACTTCATGGTATTCTGAAAGAATAGCCAAACTCTCATAGGTGACTGTTTTTTCCCCTTAGGCAATGAATCGCTCCCTGGCTAATGTGATTCTTGGAGGCTATGGTACATCTTCAACAGCCGGTGGAAAACCGATGGAAATTTCTGGCACACATACAGAAATCAACCTTGACAACGCAGTTGAGATGATCCGGGAAGCTAATAGCATTGTTATTACTCCAGGTAAAAAAGTAAAATTTACGCTGCATGGGTGTTCGATTACATTGAGTAATATGGGAAAGAGAAATTGAAACCTCATTAAAAATTGTATTAGTTCTTTGAGACTTTCTCACAGGTTTGAGCACATTCATCCCCATCTTGTCCTAGATCCATCTTCCTTCTCTACTGACCCAACTTTGTGTTTTGCTTTGTTTTGTTTTTCTCTTACGTGATTAAGAGCCATCTGTGTTACCCAAGTTATAAGTGGATGTGTGGTCTTCCTCTGGAGCATGGCTAACTCCCCAGGAGCCCTGTCTTTTGCAACTCCCAGCTGCCAATAACTCCATTGCTACGAGTGGGGTTTCACGCTCAGCCCCCATCTTTATGTCGGGATGTGGTCTGGATAGGCATTCGCGGTGCTGTGACAACCACTGTGAATTTGTGTGTGCAGCTTGCCCGGCTGTGCCCAGAAGAGAATGTTTCCCTTGTAGCCATCCACCACTGCCAGCTCTGACTGAGGCTTCCTGTCCCTTCTGCCATGATCCCCAGGAGTCTTGGGAAGAGTGGCTATAGGAAACAAGTCCCACTTAACTGAGCATTCTGCAGTCTTACGCTCTGCACCTTGACCACCTGTGAGTTACTGTGTTCTCCACAGTGCGAGGAGAGGCTTCACAGCTGAGGGCTGAGGGATGCATTGATCTACGGGAACAAAAATAAATCTGCAGGAGTCAGTTTAATTCTATGTCCAGTTAGCAGCATGATAGTAGTAGATTTTCTTCTAGGGCCTATGGCCTGTGTAGCCATAGGAACCTTCATCTTCTTGAAAACATAATGGAAACTGTAGCAACTTAATGGTCATTGAGTGAGAATATAGAGAACTCTCAGTTTGGGCTAATATTTAGAAATAACATAAATATTCTATCAACTGATGTAGCATGTAGCCATCTTTTTGAACTCTGTGCACATGTGAAGTTATTGTTGAGTCTTGTTTCTGGTCAATGTTAGGGTCTGTAAGATTACATTAGGTATAACATGTGGAAGTGTCGGGCTCATTCATCAGACTCAGTTAAGCGTTAGTCTCTTCAAAAGTGATTTGTTTAAAAGTTACATCACGAATCTTTGTGGTTTTCTGCAGCGGCCTCCTTCTATTGCAAAGTGAAGTTTCTGTGATGAGTGATGAGAACCGCAGTCATATGTGGGCATGAGGACAAATGTTTAGATCGTTGCTAGGATTACACTGGGCAAAAAAAATAATGCCAAGTGTGTTACAACAATGGCTAAACTGAACTGTATAATAAGTGTTTCTGATCAGATCAAAGGGTGTGATTTAGGAGAAAGAGCTCATCTTGGAGCTGTCGTCCTGGAAGTGATAGACTTGAAGGAACTTGTCAAGGGAGTCTCACTATGTCATCTTTGTACTTACTTACTTTTGCCTCTAACAGTCTGCACGATGCAGGCCAAGCCATTTACTCTCTCTTGGTTTCAGTGTTTAACCTGTAAGCCTTAGCTCAGTTCTTCATGCTTGTCAGAGAATGCCAGATTAAGATTTTAGCTCTATCATGCCATTAGAGGAGGTTTTCCTGAGGAAAGACTACTGACTTGACATATGGGCAATTTACTGGTTGAGAACATACTATGATAAAAATAGCAAATGTCAGGCAAATTTGATATTTCCATGTAAATGCAATGTCTTACTTTTTCAAGACATCTGAGTAGTGGATTTTGGTTGTGACAGAGCTGAGTTAGTGTGTGGAACTGCACTGTAGTGTGTGGGACACACCCGCATAGTGGATCGTCCTAACTAAAAGGCAACGGCGTGCCCTATGAAGAAGCTGTGCTTTTGCGCAGAGGCATGAAGACATGGAGGGCATAGGCTCTTCCCTCCTGGCACTGGCTATCCCAGTGCGGAAGTCAGATGGGGAGATAAAAAAATGCCAAACATGTTAGGACAGTGGCGAAACTGAACCGTGTAGAATTCTTTCTTCTCATGGGGAACCTAAGAAGGGTTGAAGGGAAGTTAGGGTTTGTGTTGAGCCTTAGAGGGTAGACTGTGTTGTGGGTAGGGGAAGGCAGATGTGATAGCAAGAGTAAAGGGTGTAGAAAAGGAGGAAGAGAAATGGGTCACCCTAGGTGGTATGGGCATAATCTTAGAGTTAAAGGTAAAGAGAGACGGCTGACTGACATTCTTGGTTATACTTACATAAACCGCAGGAAGGAAGGACTGCTTTTTATTTATTTGAATATGAGAGTAGAGTTGGAGGAGAAGGATTTTCGGTTCTCCTCCTCCTTTGACATTAAGTTTGTACAGGGATACTGCTAGAGCTCCACTGGTAGGTTGAGCCAACAGGACTCAGCACAATGGCTGAAGTCCTTGGGTGAACTAAGATTTACGCTGAGGAAAGGGACAAATTGAAAGCTTCATGGAAAGACTTGGCTGTTTAAGGAGGATAACAGGGGAAAAACTAGTCAAGGCATTGGAAGAATAGTAATGAAGCCAGGAAGAATCCATAGGACTACAATGTCATTAAAGACACATTCAGAGTTTAAAATCATATG
>NW_004951722.1:0-1196 GCF_000317375.1 Microtus ochrogaster
CCAGATTCCACCTCTGAAAATGTCTGCCAAATAGAAACAAAGAGAACAATACAAAGAATTAATGAAATAAACATTTCGATCTTTGAGAAAATCAACAACCTTATAAACCTTTATCCAAATGTGGAGGCCCAAAGATGTGAGCCTATTTCAACCTTAACCAAAGTTGGTACTTAACACTACTCCTTCAAGGTGATTGTGTTTCTACCTCAAACAAAGTTACCACCTAAATTTAGATCAGAGAGTTCTGCTTTTTCAAGGTTATTTTCAAAAGTTGTGGCTAATATCTAGACCTTGTGCTTCACGTATAAAGAAGTAGATATGTTTCTACTCCAAACAAAAGTCTAAGGGTCCAAGTAAGTTCCAGTTCTCTTAAGGTGATTAACATTTAATTCCACCTAGGAAGTGGGTTGCCTAGGGAATGTTTTGGTCTTGGGTGTGAGTGTTACTTGTTTTGTACTAGCAACAGAATGTTTATCTATTAATGCAGTCCACAACTTTAAACTGGTTTGGTTATTTCCCTGTATCATGTCAATGCAGGTTTTTTTTTTATCTTATTCCTACCATTTGGGGTTGGGTTATTTTAAGCCATTTGAAAATAAACATAGGCAATTTTTATTTACTGGAACTCACTGCAGGTACTATTCTCTAATTTCTGTTTTATTATTTTGCATCTTTGTACTCTTTACTTGTATTTCTAATTCCCACATCCTTAACTTGGCAAGTAGTATTTTTGTTGAGGATGGTCCCCGATATCCAAACTAACTAAAAGGAACAAAGAAAATCTCCAAATCAAGAAAATCAGTAATGAAAGGAGAATATAGCAACAACAGACTCCTAGGAAAGAGAAAGACTCACTAGGGCATACTTCAAAAAGATGTATTCTACAAAATTGAAAAATCTAAAACAAATGGACAAATTTCTTGATAGATATAACTTGCTAAAATTAAATCAAGATCAGAAAAAATTAAATAGACCAATAACAACTAAAGAAATAGAAAGATTCATAATAAGGGTCCTAACCAAAAAAACATGTCCATGGTCACATGGTTTTAACACAGAATTCTACCAGATTTTCAAAAAAGAGCTAATATCAATACTCTTAAAATTTCCACAACATAGAAAAAAAGCAATACTGCAAAATTCTTTATACGAGGCCATAATTATCCTGATCCCCAAATAACAAAGGATTCAGAAAA
>NW_004951722.1:2631-3239 GCF_000317375.1 Microtus ochrogaster
TGAAATATTGGGGAGCAGCTCTAACAAAACAAGTGAAAACCAAAATGACAAGTACATTAAGCCTTTGAAGAAAGAAGTTGAAGAAAATATCAGAAAATAGAAATGTCTCCCATGCTCTTCTATAGGCAGGATTAAAATAATAAAAATGACAACCTTACCAAAAGGAATCTACAGGTTCAAAGCATTCCCCATCAAAATCCCAAACAATCATACACAGAACTCAAAAACATAATACTCCACTCCATATAGAAAAATAAAAAAACACAGGACAGCTAAAACAATCCTGTATTATAAAGGAACTTGAAGAGACATCACTGTCCCTAACATCAAGCTCTTTATAGAGCCATAGTTTTAAAGAAAAAGAACCAAAAATACAAAAAACACCTGGACCAATGGAAACAATTTGAAGACCCTGACATTAAACCAAACACCTGTGAATACCTGATTATTGTGGGGTTTCTTTTGTTTTTTTTTAATTTATTTATTTATTGAAGATTTCTGTCTCTTCCCCGCCACCGCCTCCCATTTCCCTTCCTCTCCCCCAATTAAGTCCCCCCCCAGCCCAAAAAAGCAATCAGGGTTCCCTGTCCTGTGGGAAGTCCAAGGAA
>NW_004951723.1:0-1466 GCF_000317375.1 Microtus ochrogaster
TTGCTAGTCTGGGTCTGATTTTATTTCCTAGGACTTTAATTTTCAAAAGAAAACCATGAATTTTCCCTCTTCATCTTAATAAAATATATTTTATGTGTATGGTATTCTTGGTTCCATGTACGTTTGTGACCACATATGTGTCTGGTGCTCACAGATGCCATAAGAGGATATTGGATCCCTTGGAACTGGAGTTATGGATAGTTATGAACTGCCATGTGTGTTCTGGGAGCTCCTCTATGATAGCAGTCATTGCTTTTAACCATTGAGACATAACTCCAGTCATTCCAGGTGGATGTTTTCAGAGGCAGAACTAACTGGTAGAAGGTAGAGAGCAAAAGCTTGCTGGAATTCTAGCTGAAAATGACACTTGTTTTGGCTGATCTTGGCCATCGATTTTGGGTGCCCACTTAATCCATATGAGACCATTGTTATTAATACTCAAAACCTGAAGCCAATCACTGCAAGGGTTATTTCTATAAAGAAAACACAAGAGTAAGATGAACAGCAGATGACAAAATTGCTTTAAATCTCTAACTTCTTCAGTAGGAAGTTCCTTTGCTCATACAGTATCTACAGGAAAAGACAGATAAAGACCTGTATTTTACCTTACAGAAGTAATAATTACAACACACAAGAAAACACATGATTTCCTGTCTGCTTTAAGGGCTTGGGGACCTGAAATTCTGCAGAAATCCTCCAGAGGCAGGTGGCTTTTATTTAGGTCAACTCTAACTGCCCATTTCTTTCATTTCCTGAACCTGACATCCCCTCAAGCTGCATCTGACCAAGAAGAATGCCTCTGAAAAACAGTCCCTCTCCCTCTACAAAGATCTGAGAAGGCCTCCAAGGTGGATAAACTGGATATGTAGCTGAAGACAGAAAGATTGTTCTTCACATTTGCCAGCCATGATCTGTGTGAGCCTAATTTGTCCACTGTGTTTTCTGTCCCAATAGCCCAGCAATATCACATTTGTTAAATGAGTGTTGCCATAGCAATAGGTGACCTACATATGAGCAGGGCCCTGACACTGGGACAGGACAGCTGTCCATATCAGCAATGTCTTTTCCTACTTACCTGCAGGAGAGAGTTCACTAGACTTAATCCCTGACAATGCATTCATCAGGAGCACCTGTGTCTTCTATTCTCCCTTTGCAGACCATGACATTCCTGTGAAGTCTCAGAAGCCCATCAGAACAGTTGGCTAAGGGCCTCGTCACCTGTACAACTGTGCTCTCCATGCTGAGACTCAGAAGGACATGCCCACATGACCTAGCCTAACTATGACTCTCATGGCAATGCTTTGACTGGATTCATGAGCTAGGAGAGTCAGAGAGCTGGTAAATCATTCTACTCTGTTAGCTCAAACAGGTCAAATTCCAATGCTGCCCACATTTCATCAGCTCATCTGAAGGCAGGACTTCCTGGTGGTCAGTCTCCCCTCTAGTAAAATTCTATAGTTCCCTCA
>NW_004951723.1:1861-3238 GCF_000317375.1 Microtus ochrogaster
ATGAAGATCAGTCCTGTATCACTAGTGTCACCAGTCAAAGTTCTGATCCAGAAGAGAAGGAAAGAAACAGAAGTTGTGTGAGGAGTTTCATGTTCTAGGTGTTGGAGTTGAGGCGACCTGTGTATCCTTGAAAGAACTATAGGCTCACTCTTTCCATGGAGGGTTTTAAGGCAACATCTTGTGTTGGCCAAGCTGTGTGTTGGGTGAGCCCATGTCCTCCCTGATCTTCCTAGGTTACCTTTGTCCTTTGACTAGGTAATTCTCTTGTGGTAATCTTACTTTTGCATATGAGAGATACCAAGAAGGAGGTGACTCTCTCTTTTCCCAGGCAGAGAGGTTATCTCAGACAAAAGAAATAGAGTAAGGTCTAGGGAGGGAGTTCCGCATTAGTAGGGACAGGGATGGAAACCAGTCTGCTAGGCAAGGCCATCTATCAGAGAAACAAGGTTCTGACTGTTGAGTGAGTGTCCTGATACCACCCTCTGGAGATTGTTGGAAGAACTGCAATCTCATGTCTAGGGTTACAGCAGGCATGGCCAACAAGTTAAGTGTGAACTGCCCTGAAACCCTCAGCAGAGGTGGGGTGCAGGACCCATAGTCCTGTTCACTGTGTTCTTCAGGACTCCTGATTCCATTGAGTGTTTGATGGGTCTATGTAGGGTTCCAGATTTGTCCTGGAAAACCCTGGAATAAAGCTGGAAGAAGATGGGGGTCCTCAGTAGGAGCCTTACACCCCCAAAATATTCAAAGGAAAGTACTAGGAAACTTTTCTTAAGGTTCAAAGGAGGGGAAACTAATGTAGGGCTGCACCTACACTTGCTGCCCAATCTCTAGTGTCTAAGTCATTCATTCTCTTTGCCCACAGAGTGCTGAGGGGCTCTGCTCTTGAGTACAGAGAACATTGATTCAGATGAAGGTGTTGTCTGCTCTTCCCTGTACACTGTTCTAAACTTCTTTCTCTAGCTGTGAATATATATATCCTGAGCAAAAGCAATTCAGGAGAGCAATGGTTGCATTTCCCTTCTAAGTTTGGGTCCCAGTGAAGGAATGAAGGAAGTCAAGGCAGAAAATGTGCTGCTTGAAGACTAATTCCCTAGCTCATCTTCTCACTGTTTGCCTTATACTTAGCTGGCTTTCTTATACAACCTAAACCATCTACTTAGGGATGGTGTTGCCCACATCACTGTGAGCCTTCCTGCATCAATTAAGACAATCTGTCACAGAACACGTTCACAGCCCAAAACCATAAAAATAGTGACTCAATTAAGACTCTTATTTCCCCCAGGTGACTTCAGATATGTCAAGGTGACAGTTAATGCTGACTAGGACACTGTTTCAAACTGCTAAATCCTCCTCCTCCACAGGGGGATGTCAAAG
>NW_004951724.1:0-533 GCF_000317375.1 Microtus ochrogaster
AATGGGCCAAGCAGTGATTAAAAGAATACAGCGTCCGTGTAATTATTTCGGGGCATAAGCTAGCCGGGCAAGCAGCCAGGGTGCTGGGGACTCAGCCCCGCCACCCATATTACTACACAACCCAATGTAAAACATTTAAAACTAGTAGATTCAATAATCTACCTTTTTATCTTATCATATCTATATCCTCCCTTTTTTCTTTTCAAAATAGATTTTACCCTTTTATCATATCATCTCCATATCCCCTTTTTCTCTTTTCAAAACAAGAACTCTGAGTCTAATCTCCTTTGTTCAACTTTCCTCCTGGCTATAACCAATAGCAACTGGTAACTAACCCCCCTAAACAATGACAAATATCCATAAACCACTGAGCAACCAAAAACCACACATCCCAACTCTTGGAAATGTGGGCATAGTATTCTTAAAATTTATTTCCTGTGGGCTGGAGAGATGGCTCAGTGGTTAAGAGCATTGCCTGCTCTTCCAAAGGTCCTGAGTTCAATTCCAGGCAACCACATGGTGGCTCACAACCA
>NW_004951724.1:633-1220 GCF_000317375.1 Microtus ochrogaster
GCTCACAACCATCTGTAATGAGGTCTGGTGCCCTCTTCTGGCCTTCAGGCATAACGCAGAAAGAATATTGTATACATAATAAATAAATAAGTAAAGATTAGAAACGTATGTATAATGTTTTTTAAAAATTAATCTCAAATTTGTATCACTATGCAAAATTTGTATGCAATATACAAAAGTCCAACCCAATGTAAAACATTTAAAAGTAGTAGATTCAATAATCTACCTTTTTATCTTATCATATCTATATCCTCCCTTTTTTCTTTTCAAAATAGATTTTACCCTTTTATCATATCATATCCATATCCCCCTTTTCTCTTTTCAAAACAAGAACTCTGAGTGTAATCTCCTTTGTTCAACTTTCCTCCTGGCTATAACCAATAACAACTGGTAACTAACCCCCCTAAACAATCACAAATATCCATAAACCACTGAGCAACCAAAAACCACACATCCTACCTCTTGGAAATGTGGGCATAGTATTCTTAAAATTTATTTCCTGCTCTCTAGGGAGTGACAGTATCTTTAGGGGATCCTGAAAAGAAAAATTGGGGTTAACTGTCAAATACTGGGAGAGGTATTATTTG
>NW_004951724.1:2055-3237 GCF_000317375.1 Microtus ochrogaster
ATCAAATGAAAAGCATGTTAGATTTATAGGTTAAATGGAGAGATGGCTCAGAGGTTAGGTGCACTGGCTGCTCTTACAGAGGTCCTGTGTTCAATTCCCAACAACCACATGGTAGCTCATAACCATCTATAATGAGATCTGGTGCCCTCTTCTGGTGCATGTGTGCAGGCATACAGGTTAAATAAATAAATAATTTTTAAAAAAAAAATTAGATTTAGTTTTAAACGGCCATGGTGCTTAACGAACTATCATCTCTTCTAATTAAGAGGTGTCTCTTCTTCAAATCGAACCTTTAACAATTTTCATGGTATTCATAGCTTTTCTTCTCCTGTGGAAACAAAAGCAAAACCCCATCCCCAACATAACACATGTCCTGGTTTCCATTCTGAGGTCAGTACATCTTTAAAGTATATTGACTGATTTAATTCTGTAGTTTTTTCTACTATCCAATGTCTCTCTGCAGCTGCTGTTCCTTTCTCATTAGCATTTTTAAAATTTAAAGTTAATAAAGCGTTATGCAACCTATTTCTGGGGGTATTTATCATCCCTTTCTGTTTATTTAGCATATCCTTTAGAGTTCGATTTGATCCTTTTATAACTGCCTGCCTTGTAGGCCAGCCTGGTCTGCAGAGTGAGTTCTAGGATAGGCAGCTCCAAAGGTATACAGAGACACCCTGCCTTGAAAAACAAAAACAAATATTAAATTTGAAAAAAATTTCCCAATTGGGGGCTCAGTGGTTAAGAGCATTGCCTGCTCTTCCTAAGGTCCTGAGTTCAATTCCCAGCAACCACATGGTAGCTCACAACCATCTGTAAAGAGGTCTGGCGCCCTCTTCTGGCCTTCAGGCATACAGACAGAATATTGTATACATAATAAATAAATAAATAAATATTTAAAAAAAATTCCCAATTGTCTTACCAAATGTACCGATGATGTTGATGAAGATGTGGAGCATAAAACAGTAAAAGCCTGACTGGATTTCAAGGCAGTTACCTAGTTTGGCAGCAGCCCTAGAAGGGGGTTCAGGGAGAGCCCACAACCCATGGTGGAGAGAGAGCAAAAGAGAGACAGACAGCCAGATGGTTGTCTGAAAAACCCCACAAGGAATTTTCTGAGAAAAGCATGTGTGGTGGAAGGGGCACTGCCTGAAAACAGACCAGCCGGTCCTGTGGCATTTGGAG
>NW_004951725.1:0-798 GCF_000317375.1 Microtus ochrogaster
CCCCCACTTGTTCACATTATCGTTTCACCCTCTTTTTGACTGGTCTTCCAGACTTCCGTCTGGTGCTTGGCTGTGGATCTATGCACTTGCTCCTTACAAATTACTGGATGAAAAGTGTTTGGTGACAGTTATGGTAGTCACCAATCTGAATGCAAGGGAAGGTCAATTCAGACACCCTCTCCACCATTGCTAAGATTCTTAGCAGGGGTCATACTTGTAAATTGCTGAAAATTTATCCAGCACCATATTTCTCCATAAACTCATGATTGGTCCCTCTTTGAAGATATCTTTTTCATTTCTCTCCCACTCCGTTCCTCCCCCACCTTAAACATCCTGACCATAAACATCTCCTCACCAAACTCTGTTCCCTTTTAAATGTTTAGATTGTCTTCTTCAGTGCTTTATCTCAAAGCTATTTGAGAAAATATTTTCATGTAACATTCAGTTGTTTTTAAAGCCTTGTTTCAGCTGTGTTGCACCCCAAAACACATCTCCCAATATTAAGATTGAAAGAATTTAAACTAGTTGGGCTACTGGGACTTGACAGTTTTCTTAATTATTACCCTATGTAACAGTCTATACAGTCCTGAAAAGAAACTCATATGTTCTAGCTGTGTGACACTTGTTTATATTTGTATCATCAAAATTCTTGTTTATTTAACATTATTATTATCACATATACAGTATAGCATAGGGAGAAATCATCTTCATAGTAATTTACAGGTAGTAATTCCTATAGAATGGGAGGCTTCCATGAGCCAGACACACTACATTATACACAGTAGTGATCTCCCCACA
>NW_004951725.1:2723-3236 GCF_000317375.1 Microtus ochrogaster
TTTTTAAAAAAACTTAAAATGTGCAGTATTATTCTTAGTGTATCAGCATCAACTGGGGGCATCAAATGAGTCCCTGTTTTTATCAAAGAAAATAAATCACAATTATATACTTACTTACAAATAGTTTTAGGATTTTCAGTGATGAACCATATTTGGAAGTGAATATATAAAATCACCATTGACTCAGCTTTACAGGTACCAGTTTGAATTTGTCTACCAAAGCCTGGGATTTATAGCCTGAGTTATCATGTTTGCAATTTGTAGCTTTGAAATTTTTTCTGTGAGCATCAGTGGTAGACAACTGTAATGATTTTAAAAGGTATTGTATTGCTCCAATGTTCCAATTCTTCTTTTTAGCTGTGTTAATTAGTGCGTGTGTGTGTGTGTATGTGCTGATATCGACAATGTAGCACATGATTTGAAATTCACAGTGATCTTTCTGCCACAGTGTCTTAAGCTGGTACTAAAAGAGCACAGTACTATGCACAGCTGGAGAAGTAATTTTTATGGTTC
>NW_004951726.1:0-2230 GCF_000317375.1 Microtus ochrogaster
CGTGTGTAGGTCTGGGTTAGTTAGCCACAGCTGCTCTCAGTCTATGTGTGTAGCAGTCACATCATGCTCAGAGCACATGATTCCACAGCACAATCCCCAACACCATTCTCCATCTTATCTTTTTGCATCCTCTTCTGAGATGTTTCCCTGAGTCTTGGGAGACCGGATGGATACAGATGACCCACCTATAGCTGAACACTCAGGCATTCATTCTCAGCACTTTGTACAGTAATGTATCTTTGCACCAATTATTCAGTGCAAGCAAAAGCCTCTCTGACCAAGACAGGAACAGCTCAAACCTGTGACTATAAATATTTAGAAGACAGTTCAGCAACATAATCATTTATGAGAAGAACATCAATATGTTCTCCTCTAGAGCCTGTGAACTCTCTAACCATGGTTTTTAACATGTTTACAGTACTGGGTGTAAATTTCCTATTGTGAAGCAGTCCTCAAATCCAATCCAGTAGGAAGGTAGTTAGGTCCGTACACAGTATTGCCACTATTGCACTGGGGGGTACTTCTTGTTTAGCAGATTAGTATTATAGCATGTGGGAGCCCAGCATTGGATATAATCATTGATGGCTTTTCTCCCTAGGCAACTTTCATTGCACCATCCAGCACTATACCATCAAGTCAGTAGGGGGCATTCCATAGTCAGTTCAAGGTTAGCTTCTCTGTGTCCTGTGTCCTTCAACCAAACTCTAAGGTGTCTTCACAATATGAACTTATCTGGTTATGGTCGGAAGCAAAAGACAATGGCAATGACCTGCATTGGGTCCTCTCTGGTCAGTAACGCGTAACCTGTGTTTCAAAGGGAGATCTTCATCTAGTGATCTATGTTTTTGAGAGTAGCATTATATATAATGTGGTCTATTTTTGTTCAAAACTCTGTTTAAAATTATATTTTTAATTAGATTAAAAACTAGTGGAGTTTCATAAGACTCCATACATCCTTAGTTTTGCTAATTCATACCCTACCCTTTCATTTTCCAAATCCGTTGTCCCTATACCTACTTAACCTTTAGCTCCAAGTGCTCACCCCTGTTCATTCATGTCATATATGTCCTCTTACTAACTTTTTTGCATGAATTACAATATCAGGAATTCCCAAGAAGGTTTTTCATGCAGACTTCATCTTGGTTAAGCCTACCCCTGGGCCCTCATTTCCTCATCACTTCAGTACCTGCTGGAACCCTTCTGCTCCCAGCATCCTCCTCTCTACTTTCATTAATGGAATGATTAGTAAAACCTGCTATCGTCAAAATAATCAGGCTCTCTCTGTTTGACTTGCTAAGATTTAACTTCCGTAGATTGAAGTGGATTTTTTTAAGCCAAATCAGAGATCATAAGAAAGTCTTAATTATTACCTTGACTTTATTTTTTGTACTTTCATTTTGGGGAATATTAAATGGAAAACGAATGCTTGGAATAGACTGCTGTAGACAGACATGTCTTGCAACAGTTCCTAGCATCAGTTCCTGGAGCCATATACAAAACCTATCTCCTAAAAGAGAGGAAGAAAAGCACCACCAATATCTTTGTGGTGTCAAAAATACCCCTGAGCAATTGTCTTATGACCTTATCAGAGGTTACTGATTGATTGTTACTATTAACAATAATTTTCATACAAAATTTCTAATTTACATATCAGTTTATATATACTCAAGTGATTTAAATATGGTTACTTATAACATTATACAATATGCTCTGTATTTTTATTATAAATCTGCACAGCATGACTCAACATAACATTATATGAGCCAAAACTACTATATGCTTTCCTGAATAATACAGAAGTATTTGGCCGTACCCATATTTGGCAAGTCTGACAACCAGTGGTTGAAAGCTTGGAAAGAAAAGCATCTTAGGTATAGAAGAAAATGAAATGATTCAGCTGGTGGGAGAGGGCAACAGCAGAAAGCCAGACACTCGGAGAACTGCAGTGGGTGGGTGCCTGCTCATTCCACTTCCTTTCTGAAACACAGGGAAGATAATGCTGTAGCAGAGCACACAGCCAGTGAGAGGCAGTAAGTATGCTTTTTGAGATTCAGTTTATTAAGAAGCTATAATTCCAGGAAGGTTTTTTTTTTTTTTAACTAGGACAGTTCAAACCTTCAATTAAAAAAAAATCACATTTTGCTGGGCGGTGGTGGCGCACGCCTTTAATCCCAGCACTCGGGAGGCAGAGGCAGGCGGATCTCTGTGAGTTCGAGACCAGCCTGGTCTA
>NW_004951726.1:2496-3236 GCF_000317375.1 Microtus ochrogaster
GGAACTAGCTCTGTAGACCAGGCTGGTCTCGAACTCACAGAGATCTGCCTGCCTCTGCCTCCCGAGTGCTGGGATTAAAGGCGTGTTTACTTTTTAAATGTATTCCCATGAACAGCATTCTAACATGTATATAAATATTTCTTATGTTAGGGTATAGTTCATGACTCTGTTCCTTTAAAGATGATTGCATTTTCATAGAAGAAAGGGGTAATTTTGAGGTAAAAAGAATTAAAAATTAAATAGCTTAAATATTTCATTTTTAAAAGTAATGAATTTTTACCTTTGAATCGAAGATTTATACATTGAATCCAAGATTCCTTACTAGAGGAATTCTGTTCATTCATATATTATATATACAAATGTGTGTGAATATATATGTGTATATAAGTATGTATATATACACAGAAGAAATTTTATATACTCCAGCAAAATGGATAATAATCAGATACTTCCACACAAACCTCATAAGTAAACATAACAAAATTAATATTAAAGTATAATTCTCAATGATCAAGATCCCTTTTCAACAGAGATACAAAAATGCCAGGCAAGTTTAAACCATTAAAAGTATTAACATAAAAAACTGGCAATGCATCATGATCAAATCAACATTCACTCCAAGAGTGCAGTCATGGGGCTTGTCCAACAATCACAATTCAAGCCCCAGTAACACAATAGCACCACACAACTCTGAAGAGTAAATTGAAGACTCCACAGAAAACTTCGGTGAGGATGTGGAG
>NW_004951727.1:0-3233 GCF_000317375.1 Microtus ochrogaster
AGAACCAGTGTTGCTGTAGGAAGACTTCACCGCAAGGGACTGAAGACTGGAGTTCAAATGAGAATGAGGTTGAGGTAGAATTCCTGCATTGGCGATGTGCAGCCACACATGCATGAGGCTTGATTCCAGACTCTACCAGGCTCTCACCGTGGAAATCAAAGACCAATCCCCACACATCTCCATGTGACAGTAATGGCAGCAATTTTTTTAATACCTCCAAAGCATGCTTTTATAATTTTCTTTGTATTTTATGTGCATAACTGTTTGTCTAAATGTATGTATGTGTACCATGTGTGCCTAGTATCCATGGATGCTGAAGAGGGCATTGGCTCTCCTAGAACTGGAATTTCAGACAGTTGTAAGCTACCATGTAGGTACTGGGAATAGAACCTGGTCCTCTACACATGCAGGGAAGCTCTTAATGGCTAACCCATCTCTCCAGTCCCATGCTGCTCTTCTTAACAGTTCCTGCCTTCAAGGGTCTTCCATTCAATTAACTCAGTCAACAGAACCCTCAGCATCGAAGCGCAGAAGCCAAGTAATCCCTCAGAGATGTGCTTGGAGGTTTATCTCCTAGGTGACTCCAGATCCTGCTGAGTTGGTGATTAATACATTACAATGCCAGAACAAATGCTTGCCTCTGATGCCTACTACAAATTATAAATATAACCTAACCCAAAAACAGAAAGGCACAAAAGCTTACATCAAAAGGATCGTTTGTCTGAGATTCTTCTTGCCTACTGTATCACATCTTGCTTTCATAAAAAATATTATAAGATATATTAAAAGGCAAAAGGGTATAATTTGAAGAAACTAGCAAAGCTGAAGGTAAGATTTGAGAAGTGATGTCAGTATTATTAGGGAGAAATGACCTACAAATTCCACACAAGATAAACATTTTTAAATTGGTAATATACATATTATTGTGAAGCTACTGAGAACAAGAAACAAGGAAGAAATACTAAAAAAAAAAAAAAAAACCTCTGACCAATGCTTAAGAAATACAAAGTATGCAGAAATATATAAAATGCAAATAAGCCACAGATTTAGAAAGGCTTAGAATGTTAGAAGGATTATAGGGGAAAAAATTCTTCAACAATGGGAATTGTTGAATTGGGAAACAAGGAAGCAAAGGCCTTTGCATGGTGTGACTGACATGTGTGGAAGTGATCACAGCTGGAAGGCTGGAGCACGGCACAAAGTCACAACATACTTTATTATGTAGCTTTTCTACTTTCTACATATTTACTTCATATTTGACAATTTCTACAATAAAAAGTTTGCATGTGTTTCTGTGTAAGTTATGTCCATGAATGTATATACATGTGTGTATGTGTGCATGTACATGTGTGCCCCTTGTTACTGCAAAAATTTCACTTCTCAGTCTGATCTTGCTGTATTTGAGATGAACTCTTCTCTCCCTCCCTCACTCATTCACAACTTCTTTGCCTTCTTTTTCTTGGTATTCTTCTCTTTCTTTCTGTATGTACATACGCTTATAGGTATGTGTGTGTGCATGCATGTGCATGTGTGTGTGTGTACATGTGAAAGCTAGAGGCCAACATTGGGTGTCAACTTTAATCATTTTCCACCATATAGTTTGAGGCAGGAGGATGTTGAGTTTGAGGCCTGCCTGGGCTACACAGTGAGTTCAAGTCTGGGCCATTGTGGGCTACAGATTGTGGCTGGCTTTATCTTAAAAAATAAAACCAGAAAATGTATAGCTCAATAAAATCAATAAAAAAAATTTTAATTTGGAATACAGTAAAAAATGGGATTACAGGAAAAAAAATAAATTAAAACTGGGTTGGAGAGAGGATTAAGTGGTTAAGAGAGCTCACTGCTCTTGTAGGAAACTGAATTAAAGTCCCAGAAGCCATATCAGATATTCACAACCACTTATGACTCCAGTTCAAAGGAGTCTGATTTCTCAGGCCTCTACTGGAACCTGCGCACACATGCACATACCCACACCCAACTTTTGTGTCTATACACATGTGCACTCATGCACACACACTGTAAAAATAATTTTAAAAAAATCTTAAAAATAAAATTATGTGGTGTCACATGCCTTTAATCCCAGCACTTTGGAGGCAGAGGCAGGTGGATATCTGTAAGAACCAAAGACTATCTAAAAAGAGCCCAATACCAGGCATGAGAAGGCCCTTTTCAAACTGTTGGTCAGGGTTGTCTAAATGATGCCCAAAACATTCTAGGCTCTTGCTATTCTACTCTGTAGCCAAAAAGTCCATCTCACTAAACATACCATGTACTGTGGACACAGAACTCAGAGGACCTGAGTTAGATCTGACCTGAAAGTCCCCTCCCTGGGAACTAGTTTTCAGAGTAACAAAGAGAGAAGTAACAGAGAGAAGCAACCAAGAGTCCTACATACCTATGACACTTAGGTACTCAGTGTCAGCATAGCACAGTCACCTAAGGGTGCCATGGTGTCATGCCTCCCTTGGCAGTAACAGAAAGATCTGTAATTGGACATAAGGCCTGCTTAACAAGAGGGAAACCGTGTCTTGGTGCTAAAAACACAGCCAACTCCTGCACCTAAGAATGACGATCATTGTGGAAGAGGGGATGAAAAGATTCTTAGAGACAGAGGAATAGGATGCTTGCTATAACAGTGCATCTCCAGGAAAAGAAAGAAACGGAAAGGAAAGGAAAGGAAAGGAAAGGAAAGGAAAGGAAAGGAAAGGAAAGGAAAGGAAAGGAAAGGAAAGGAAAGGAAAGGAAAGCTACATCCCATGGAGTCTCATCAACATGGCCGCCTAAATGGGACCTGAACCAGAATGACACAATTGGCATGCTGGCATGAAAGGGGGACTCTCAAAGGGCCTTAACCCTGGATAAAGAACTATAGGTAACTAAGGAGTCCTGAGATTGGAAACGTAGTCTTCCCCAGAGAAGAGCTCCCCTTCCCCATTGGTTATCCAAACCCAAATGGTCTTCCCTTAGACCGTGTACTTATTAATATATATGAATACACATACACACATATATAAACAATTAGAGAGGACAGGAATCTAAGAGAGATAAAGAAGGCAAATATGGGAAGGACTGGAGAAAGGAAAGGGCAAGGGAAAAAGAGGTAACATTACTTCAGTTTCTAAAATTAAAAAGAAATATGTCCAAAAGTTAAAAACAGTTTTTTAAAAAATAGATTAAATTTTTCTAAAAGAAAGAAGGCTCATGTAGACATATTAAATATCATTGAAAATGGA
>NW_004951728.1:0-3232 GCF_000317375.1 Microtus ochrogaster
TTGAGTTATTTTGTTGCTACATTTAGTGATGGTAGTGCTGTGGGTTAATGCTCTTGTACCCTGTAAAGATTTGTCACTTGTATTGGTTTAATAAAATGCTGATGGGCCAATAGCCAGGTGGAAAGTTTAGGTGGGACAACCAAACTAGGAAAATTCTGGGAAGAAAAAAGGCTCAGTCTGTAGTCTCCAGCCAGAGGAAGCAAGATGAAAATGCTACACTGAGAAAAGGTACCAAGTCACACGGCTAAACATAGATAGGAATTATGGGTTAATTTAAGACGTAAGAGCTAACTAGAAATACGCCTGAGTCACTGGCTAAACAGTGTTGTAATTAATATAGTTTTTGTGTGGTTATTTGGGTCAGGGTGCCTGGAGAACATAAGCACAGTCTCTAGCTACATGGTAGAACAATGTTATTTGTTTTTATCTCTAGGGCCATGACATCGAGTCTCAGGTTCTTGGCTACCTGAGCACTGTCAGGCGTGGGTCCTGTCCCAAGGAGTGGGCATTAAATATGGAGTGGTTGTTTCCTGCTACAACTATTGACACTGTTGTATCAGAATATCTCACAGACCTTTGTTTAGGCAACAGAGTTTGTATCTGGGTTGGTTATTACCGTTCTCCTCGGGTAGCATGCACAGCACCTTCCAGTACCACAAATGCTATTCAGTAGGGGTTATCACTGTAGTTAGATACCAGCTCAGCTTCTCCATGTTCAGTGGGTTGTGTAGGTGTTGTCTTCAGCAACAGGGCCTTACCATCAATTTCTGGAGAGCAACCAGTAGGCTTGACAATAACCTTTTATGTTTCGGGTTTCCATTGTGACCCCTTTGGCCAACAACTCAGCAAGATGTAACCCATTGCTAGTACTGGAGATTTCCCTTGGTGGTGTAAGATACGTAGCTGAGGCATTCTGTCCCCCATTATTTGGTGACTCTAAATAAATAGAACAAAAAATAAATTTTCAAAAGTTGAAAGGTAAGAACAGCCAAAGAAAATTCAGAAGATAGATTAAAGCAAAGAAAAACCATCACCCCCACTCTAATATCCCCACATTTGTTCACTTTGCTTTTTTTCCCTATCAGTTTATTGAGTCAAAACCCTCTTTATATGCTATCTTGTAGGCTGAAGTTTTAAAATAGCATTGCTGAATTTTATATTTACATCTTTCCATTATGGTCTTTATGAGCCTCATGTAATAACTTGATGTAATCTCATCAAATAGTCCTAACATATTTTCGGTGTTGTTTTGTGACAGTGTCTCTATTTGGCCCCGGCTGTCTTGGAACTCACTCTGTAGACCAGACTGGCCTTGAACTCACAGAGATCACTTGCCTCTGCCTACTAAGTGCTAGGATTAAAGACACATGCCAGCATGACTGGCACTCTTGTGATGTTTTAAGGACAGCAGGCTAAACCGTAGTTTTAATTATCTCTCTAGTATATACCTATTATTCTACATGTACACATGAAGTCCTTGCAGAGAGGTTCTTTACTTATCCTCCTTGTCTGTAAACACAGATGGCTAGAGATGGAAATCCAAGGTAAAAATGCACTTTCAAATAGTTTTTATTTCTGATTATACATAATATATACTTGTTATAAAATACTTAAAAAATAGAAAACAAAAACAAAGGCACTTCATGTAGCCTTATCTCAAGAAATGTCCACATTTTTGTATATTTTCTTTCTGTCTTTTTGATATATGTTCAAATATACAATATGTTGTATAAATATATAAAATATATCCATGTTATAAAACTCCTAGTTTTTAATTTGTTACATAATGTACTGATTTAGTTATCAACATTATTTCCACATTCATCTTTTCTACTGGGCTTTTATTTCTATGTTTTATGTTTCTTTTTTAAATTGAATTTTGTTTGTAATGATTTCTGTAAAAATTGAGGGTTTCTTAAGGTATTTGTCTAGGTACCTTTGTCTATAGTTAATGTGATATTTTAAAAAAAATTATTTTTATTTTAGGTGTATGAGTGTTTTATGTGTATGAATGTGTGTGCACTGTGAGCATGCCTAGTACCTGCTAGGCCAGATGAAGGCATCAGATCCCCTGGCACTGAAGTTCAGGATGATTGTGAGCCGCTTTGTGACTGCTAGAGACTGAACCTAGGTCCTCTGCAAAACAACAAGTGCTCTTAACTGCTGGGCCATCTCTCCAGTTCCCCATGTGGCTTATTAAAATGAGTTCCAGGCGTGGATTTCCTAAGTCAAAAGGTATAAATGTTTTTACGGATGTTGTATAGGGTCAAATTTCTCTCCCTCTATCTGCATCTGTTCCAGGCTTATAGAGTTATAATAGGCACTTCCTATCTCTGGAGTCAAGGACCAGCCATGCCATTTTTCTGGGGCCTTAATCCTTCTAAACTCTGCAATGGTAAGGAATGCTGGTGTATTTAGAATGGTGAAGATAAGTACAATATTTAAAAGCTCAGATTATTGGAGAGCTTTCACTTCCCCACTTTCACTTGGACACAACTATTGTACACTCATTTGTGGGAGGTATTATCTGGTTCTTGTGGCAATAAGACCTTTTCCCTCCCCATGTCATCCTGCTTTCTGTTTCTGAAGCTTTCAGTTAACTTTTTAACCTGTGTGCTTATTTAGATTCCTGCTCAGCATCTGCTTCCCTCCAGATGGTCATGTGTTGAGGACAGGGCACTAACAAACTGCCGAGGACGTCTCTGCCTAGATGGCACTATGGCCTTTGGTCCTGCAGTTGATCCTGATCGCTTTGGATTAGGGACATCCACCAGCATCTCTGGTTCTCTTCTCTTCATTTGAGTCCTAGAGAAAGCTTTCTGTGTCCAGTTGCAGGGATATAAGCCCAACTGCTATAGCCCAGGGAAGAAACTTGGTTGTATGAAGTTGGCTTCATTCTTCTATTCCCTTTTAATTTCCCTTCTCTCAATGCTTTCTAATCCATTATCAAAAAATCCTCTCATTTCTCCCTCTTTTTAAGTGATTAAATCAACAGACATTTACTGGATAAAGAAACCAGGTTAAAGAAGTATCCAGCCATTATGGAGCCTATCCTTTCTATTAAGCAAATTTATCTTCCTGATTTCAGGCCCCCTTCACTCTAACTTCTAGTTGTATCATCTCTAGAAAAACCTAAGCTTCCCAGTGCTCTTCATGGCCAACTGAGTTTCATTTTAGTTTTCCTTACGTCCCACATGGGATTCAGCTGTTCCGTGTTAGTTAATTGGCCATC
>NW_004951729.1:0-1548 GCF_000317375.1 Microtus ochrogaster
TCCTCTGAAGTGAATGAGCACTTAGGGAAGGCTAAACTTAAGGGAACTTGACTCTGAGTGGCAAGACATGAATAGCTGCTGCCAAGGCACAGAAGCAGGCATCGGGCTGAGGCAGCAATTAGGCTCTCGGCATCCTCCTGCATCATCAGAGCTCTGTGGGAAACTCAGCTCAAACTAGGGGCCGGGTTCAAAGAAAGAGGGAAAAATCTAGGAAAGCACTGTTTTTTCTTTCTTTCTTTCTTTCTTTCTTTCTTTCTTTCTTTATTTATTTATTTATTTATTTATTTGCTTCTTTCTATCTTTCTCTCTTTCTCTCTCTCTCATGACTGTCACTGGCTAAGAAAACGGTGGCCTCCATCTCACTGGGTGTTTGATGAAGGGATAGATAGGATGTGCACACAGGCTCGCACATAAGCATGCAAGCACATGCATGACATGTACAGATGGGGGGTTCCAATGTTTTCAGAGGAAGGTGCTCGCTGGTAATAATAAATGTGCTTGTAAATGAGCCTAGACATAGCTGAATATTAAATCCTTAAAACGCTCTCTCTCTGTCTCACCATATGCCAGCACATCTGAACTGACTGCAACATACAAAAGAAGAAGAAACACGGAAACTAGACATCCCCCCCTGCTGGACACAATCTGATCTCTGATCTGAGATGAGAATAAATTCATTGAATGCCTGCCAACAGCATTTCATTGATAAGAGATTCCACATTTTATTCTGTACAGTTTGTTAGTTAGTTAGTTAGTTAGTTAGTTAGTTAGTTAGTTAGTTAGTTAGTCAGATAGATAGATATAATTAAGAGGGGCCTGTGACCTGGGGTTCGGTGAGGCTTCTCAGGTCAAGTCTGGTTAGGTCAGAGCAGGGAGGGGCTGAGGAGTGTCCCATTGGCCTTGACAATAGGCACCAGTCAGATGTTAATGTCAGGGAAAGAGAGTTCCTCAAAGGGAATAAATGGAGACCCTTGCTTACCTAAGAAATGCCTGACCTTGGAAAAGGCCTTGAAACTGCGGTTTCACGTCTTACCAGAAAGCTCCCTCTTGGAAGGGAAAGTCGTCGTGATATCTTACACTTTTCCCTACCTTTCTGATCATTCTTACTTAATTAAGTTTTCCACTGTAAATAAATAAATAAAGCAAGTAAGTAAGTAAGTAAGTAAGCAAATACGTGGATGGATGAACAAATAAATACAAAGTTTGCTGTTGTTGACTGAATTTTTGTTTCGTAATGAATCTCTCTCGCTCTCTGTCTCTCTCTCCCTCTCTCTCTCTTGTCTCTCTCTCTCTCACACACACACAAAAAAAACAAAAAACAATAAAGATACAATAAAAGGAAGCATAGCACCTTTACTCAGGGGCCAGAGTGAACTCTGAAAACTTTCCAGGCAGTGCTATATAGAGAGATGCTCCATGTCAGGCTGAAGAGATAGTTTAGGTTTAATTTCCAGCATCTACATGGCAGCTCACAGCTGTCTGTAATCCAGGAGCCTGAGAGCCATGGCAAAAACACAAATGCACATAATAAATTTTTAAAAGGTGGGG
>NW_004951729.1:2738-3232 GCF_000317375.1 Microtus ochrogaster
AAACAAAACAGCAAAAGAAAGAAAGAAAAGGAAAAAGAAAAAGAAAAAAGACAAAAATTGCAGTCTCTTCGCACTCAATCTCATCTATTGGCACTTAAAGAGCTCTCAGGCTGAACTGGAGACCAGGGTGTCATTCATAACTGGGAAGCCAGAAACCTTAGTGGCTCACAGGAGGAATGACTGCAGGACTTGATGCCTCAACCCTGCTAATAGCTGTGATATAAGGCATGGTAAATTATGGGCTTTGGCAGAGCGCTGCAGGGAGCCAGACAGCACCGCCATTGCAAGATGGCAGCACATCCTGTCTTGCCTGTTATACTCCATATTTGGCGATGCCTTTGAGAGCTGCCTGTCCCCCACTTCCTGCATATGCGGTGAATTGGGGTCCCTGGGCCTATCTCTATGCAGTCTGGTGTCAGCTGAAGGTGGCAACCAATCACAGGGGAACCCATGTGCCAACTCCATATATAAGCAGCTGCCTTAGTGCTCTCGGG
>NW_004951730.1:0-543 GCF_000317375.1 Microtus ochrogaster
AATTTTTTGAGGGTGTTCACAGCAACCTCTCAGGAGGGCTTGGTATATCATACCATATTGGGATGGAAGCAATCTACAGGGTGTCATCGTCTGTGAAAACAAAAGAAGAATCTCTTTTCCAAAGTATCATATTCTTAGATCCAAATCCTGAAGTCAAGGTATTTTCAAAATATCTATTTTGGATTAGTTCAGCAGCATTTATAAACAAATATCTTTTAACATCTGTTGTCCTTCCTCAGCATTCAAACAATCCAAAAAGAGCATAATAGCATACAGTATCAAGATTCTCTGTGTATTTTCCATTTTGTGCAGCTTTATTTTAACCTCTATTTCATTTATTTTTACTTTTATTTTATATTCTCTTTATATCTTTGTCCTGGAATAACTCTGTAGACCAGGCTGTCCTTGAACTCTCAGAGATCCTTCTGTCTCTGCCTCCCAGGCACTAATATTAAAGGTGTGTCCTACCATACCTTGAAGTCACAGAGTTCAACTTTAAGGTCAACCTACCTCTGCCTCCCAAGTATTGGGATTAAAGGTGTG
>NW_004951730.1:1873-3230 GCF_000317375.1 Microtus ochrogaster
CTCCAGCATAAGCTGTCATCAGTGTTTTTGATCGTGATCATTCTTACAGGTGTAAGATGGAATCTCAGAGTGTTTTGATTTGCATTTCTCTGATGAGTAGGGATGTTGATCATTTCCTTAAGTGTCTTTTAGCTATTTTAGATTCCTCTGTTGAAAGTTCTCTGTTTAGGCCTACACTCCATTTTTTATTAGATTATTTGTTCTTTTAATGACCAATTTCTTGAGTTCTTTGCATATTTTGGAGATCAGACCTCTGTCTAATGTGGGGTTTGTGAAGATCTTTTCCCATTCTGTAGGCTGTTTTGTCTTGTTGATCATGTTCTTTGCTTTACCGAAGCTTTTCAGCTTCAGGAGGTTCTATTTATTAATTAGTTCTCTCAGTGTCTATGCTACTTAGATTATATTTAGGAAGTGGTCTCATGTACCAATACATTTAAGTGTACTTCCCACTTTCTTTTCTATGAAGTTCAATGTGGCTGGCTTTATGTTGAAGTCTTTGATGCATTTGGACTTGAGTTTTGTACATGGTGATAGTTATGGATCTATTTTCATTCTTCTACATGTTGATATCTAGTTATGCCAGCACCATTTGTTAAATATGCTTTCTCTTTTTTCCATTTGATACTTTTTGCTTCTTTTTCAAAAATCAGGTGTTCAAAAGTGTGTGGGTTAATACCTGGGTCTTCTATTTGGTTCCATTGGTCCTCATGTCTGTTCTTATGCCAATACCAGGCTTTTTTCAGTACTGTAGCTCTGAAGTAGAGTTTGAAGTCTGCTTTAGGAAATCATACAGCCAATAGCCTTTAAGTTAACCACCCAATGAAGCATAGGCTCTTATACTATTTATGCAGATGTAAAGCATATGACCAGTCTCTTTTCTGGATGCAGGATTTGGTTTCTATTCTCCATTCCAACAAAGGATCCTGATTTGTGAGTCTACCCCTAAATAAATAACTGTCTCTTATTCTCAAGTATGAGCTATTATGGGATTTGTTTTAAGCATCCATCTTCATTTGGCACCCAAGTGTATTTGGACTCCATTCCTACCAGGTGGACAATCTAAAGGCCTAGCCAGTCCATGGTCCAGAGAATCTCTCAACCCTACCAGCTTGGCTTGCTTTTACCTAAGAGATTTTTTGTAGAACCCTCACCACAGTGGAGCTTACTGTGGGCAGCAACTTGAAAGTTTCCCAAGCCCATGCACCACTGCTATATTCCCTGGTATGGTTCTCTGGTGTGGTTCTTTGTTGCATGGTGACTTGTGCAGCTTTTGGTTTCTGCTCCCTGCCAGTGAGTTCTGGGTTTCTTGTTCCATGTATGGAATTAATTTAATTGCTTTTAATTTGCCAGCAAAGCA
>NW_004951731.1:0-546 GCF_000317375.1 Microtus ochrogaster
TCCTAAGTGATTTGGCAAAAAGCCCAGCATCTATGAAAAATGTCTTCCTTTGACCCTCAATAAAGCTGCACATTGTTGGTGACAGGGACACTCACCTTGGCATTCTGCACACCTTCCACCAGCCGGATTTTCAGGCCTTCTGGGGACACCAGCACACAGTCCTGTGTCTGTTGTTTCTGTGGTGTTTCCCCAGGTGGCACTAATTCTAACGCTGATAAACTGGACTGGGAAGCTGTTGGGGAGAGGGAGGCTTTATATGTAGTTTCTACAGCTTCAGCAAAGGCCCCTGCAACCTTTGCAGATATGTCCACCAGATAAATCTTTTTCAAGGTGCGCCTGTCTGGCTGGCGTTGGAAGTTGTCTTTGATGGCTGAAACAATGGTGGCCACACACTGGTCTAAGGGAAAGTCAAAGTTTCCAGAGCTGATAGCTGGCATGGCTATGGATTGATACTTGACCTCCTCAGCTAAGGAGAGACTTCGTTCCACAGCTCTCTTCAACAGGCTCACGCACTCCTGGGCCTTATTTCCGTCCCACCGAGGCCCT
>NW_004951731.1:2721-3229 GCF_000317375.1 Microtus ochrogaster
GCTGATCTTCAAAAGGACCTGGGTTCAATTCCCAGCACCCACAAAGCAGCCCACAACAGTCTGTAACTCCTGTTCCAGGAGATTCAACACCCTCACACAGATGTACATACAGACAAGACAACAATGCATATACAATAAAAATGAATAAATATTTTTTTTTAAAAAAGATTTTTTTCCAGGCAGCGGTAGTGCATTCCTAAATCCCAGCACTAGGGAGGCAAAGGCAGGTAGAGATCTGTGATTTCCAGGCCAGCCTGTTCTATAAGAGTTAGTTCCAGCGCTGCTTTAACTGTTACACAGAGAAAAATAGAAGAAAAAGAAGGAGGAAAAGGTAGAGGAGGAGAAGGAGGAGAAGAAGGAAGAAGAAGAAGGAGGAGGAGGAGGAGGGGGAGAGAAAAGAAGGAGAAGGAGAAGAAGAAGGAGAAGAAGTTTTTAATCCTCCAGGTGGGTCACTCTGCATTCTGTCCCTTCCTGTATAGTCCCAGAATTTAACTTCCATAGCTAACTT
>NW_004951732.1:0-351 GCF_000317375.1 Microtus ochrogaster
ATTGTGAGGACACAATGGAGCACTGTGATGACACAGTGGATCATTTTGAGGTCACAATGGAGTACTGTGATGACAGAATGAATCACTGTGATGACACAATGCAGCACTCTGATGGCACAATGGAGCACCTTGATGTCACATTGGAGCATTGTGATGTCACAATGGAGCACTGTGATGACACAATTGATCATTGTCATGAAATAATGGAGACTGTGATGCCACAATGGAGCTCTGTGATGACACAATGGATCATTGTGATGACACAATGGAGCACTGTGATGACACAATGGATCATTGTGACGACACAAGAGATCGTTGTGATGACACAATGGATCATTGTGAGGACACAAT
>NW_004951732.1:451-1321 GCF_000317375.1 Microtus ochrogaster
TTGTGATGACACAATGGATCATTGTGAGGACACAATGGAGCACTGTGATGACACAATAGATCATTGTGATGGCACAATAAAGCACTGTGATGACAAAATGGACCACTGTGATGACACAATGGATCATTGTGAAGAAACAGTTGAGAATTGTTATGGCAAAATGGATCATTGTGAGGACACAATAGAGCACTGTGATGACACAATAGAGCATTGTGATGACACAATTGATCATTGGGAGGACACAATTGAGAACTGTGATGACACAGTGCATCATTGTGATGACAAAATGGAGTACTGAGATGATACAATGGAGCACTGTTATGACACAATGGAGGTCTGTGATGGCACAATGGATCATTGTGACAACACAAGAGATCATTGTGATGACACAACGGAGGAATGTGATGACACAATGGAGCACTGTAATGACACAATGGAGGTCTGTGATGGAACAATGGATCATTGTGACGACATAGGAGATCCATGTGATGACACAACGGAGCACTGTGATGACACAATTGAGCACTGTGATTACACAATAGATCATATTGATGACACAGTGGAGCACTGTGAAGTCACAATGGATCATTGTGATGACACAATGGAGTATTGTGATAGCACAATGGAGCACTGTGATGCCACAATGGAGGACTGTGATGACACAATGGATCATTGTGAAGACACAGTGGAGCACTGTGAGTACAAATGGATTATTGGGATGGCACAATGGAGCACTGTGTTTACACAATGGAGCACTGTGATGACAAAATGGATAATTGTGATGACACAATGAAGCACTGTGATGACACAATAGAGCATTGTGATGACACAATTGAGCACAGTGATGTCACATTGGGGCACTGTGATGTC
>NW_004951732.1:2611-3228 GCF_000317375.1 Microtus ochrogaster
CACAATAAAGCACTGTGATGACACAATGGACCACTGTGATGACACAATCGATCATTGTGAGGAAACAGTTGAGAATTGTGATTGCACAATGGATCATTGTGAGGACACAATTGAGCACTGTGATGACACAGTGGACCATTGTGATGACACAACGGAGCACTGTGATAACACAATGGAGCTCTGTGATGACACAATTGATCATATTGATGACACAGTGGAGCACTGTGAAGTCACAATGGATCATTGTGATGACACAATGGAGTATTGTGAAAGCACAATGGAGCACTGTGATGTTACATTGTAGCACTGTGATGTCACAATGGAGCACTATGATGACACAATGGATCATTGTGAAGACACAATAGAGCACTGTGAGGACAAATGGATCATTGCGATGGCACAATGGAGCACTGTGATGACACAATTGATCATTGTGATGAAACAATGGATCACTGTGATGGCACATTGGAGCTCTGTGATGACACAATGGATCATTGCTATGACACAATGGAACAGTGTGATGACACAACGGAGCAGTGCGATGACACAATGGAGCACTGTGATGTCACAATGGAGCATCGTGATTACACAATGGATCATTGTGAGGACACAATGGA
>NW_004951733.1:0-1309 GCF_000317375.1 Microtus ochrogaster
TTCCAGGACAGGCTCCAAAGCCACAGAGAAAGCCTGTCTCAAAAAACCAAAAAAAAAAAAAAAAAAAGACTATGTGGTGGCTTTTTCTAAACAATGTCAACTGAGCGAAATACTCGTCTCTCCACCTGCCCCTCTACCTTAATATGCATTGATATTTTGGCAGTGTTTGTGTAAGAGAGCATGGGTGTTCGTTAGTGTCACTATGGCTTCTTAGGGCAGAACTAGAGGTGGAAAAGCTCCCCTTTACTGCGCCAGAGTGGGTGTAGGTGAGATGATCATCCCCCCTCTGTCACCCCCACCTCCCCTGCAGCAGAGTTCCTCTGGTTGATAGCATGGGGCACCTGTCCATTCTCAATCCAGTAAGGAGAGTGATTTGGGAGAGAAGCTAGAAGCCTTCCCAATGGGCTAAGAAAGCAATTGCACAGAAGAAGGCTGTATGCATGTTTCAGTATACATTTGTATTTACAAAAATCAAGAATTTGCAAAGGCATATTCGAGAAGACATGTGGAACCACCAATTAAAAGGGGAGACACCAACCTGGTTATATAATTTTATTTAATTGAAAGAAAACCAAAAAAATACATCAAAGATATAAATCTGCATTTCCCTGGGGTCTCAGTGGAGTGATTCAGCTTTTTCAGTAAGTGGGTCAGAAGACTGCTAATCCTGTAACGGCTTTATTCAGCTGCACCCAGCTGGTAGATTTAGTTCTTGCAGATCTAAAATTACAGGTCTGTTAAAATTGTCAAAGTCTGGTGTCATTCCAGCCCCACACTGCTTGGCTTATCAACCACGAATAGAATACTTCTCGCTTGACTGTCCTCTCACGGCTGACTAACTTGGTATAATACCCTCCAGGTCTTCTTTTTAAATAGTAAAATGTGACAATATTGTTTGTGGTTTTGTTTTGAAATGTTGGGTTCTGTTTTGGACTACCCCGGTATATGACACTGTGATCATGGGGACTTGCAGACAGAATGACGTCCAACGGGACAAACCAGTTGCACCACAGTGTGAGGGCTGACATCGCACTGAAAGATTGGTTTTGTGGAAACAGACCTAGCTTAGAAACACACAAGCTGAAGCCAGCCTGGGAAAGGCACCTTACTTTCCAGTTGTGGGAAAACGCACATAACATAAAACTGGCGGCCCTGGCCGTTCTGTGTGCCGTTCAGTGGCATTTCTTTTTTTTTTGAGACAGGGTTTCTCTGTGGTTTTGGAGGCTGTCCTGGAACTAGCTCTTGTAGACCAGGCTGGTCTCGAACTCACAGAGATCCGCCTGCCTCTGCCTCCCAAGTGCTGGGATTA
>NW_004951733.1:2484-3228 GCF_000317375.1 Microtus ochrogaster
CCTCTACCTCCCGAGTGCTGGGATTAAAGGCGTGCGCCACCAACGCCCGGCTTAAAAATATTTTTTTATTTTTTAATTACTTTAAAAAATATTTATTTATTATGTATACAGTGTTCTGTCCGTATGCTTCCCTGCATGCCAGAAGAGGGCACCAGATCTCATTACAGATGGTTGTGAGCCACCACGTGGTTGCTGACGATTGAACTCAGGACCTTTGGAAGAGCAGTCAAAGCTCTTAACCACTGAGCCATCTCTCCAGCCCTACTTTTCATTTTTTAAGTTTATTATTATTCTGCATGTGAGTGTTTCCAGCATGTGTTACCACAAGCATGCTGAGCCTAGAAGATTAGAAGAAGGCTCCAAATCCTCTGAGGCTGGAGTCACAGACAGCTGCCGGCTACCACGTGGTGCTGGGGATCAAACCTGAGCCCTCTGAAGAGGGACAAGGGCTCCTGCCTGCTGAGCCTTCTTGCCCACCCAACAGTCCTACTTCCTGTAGGAAACTGACGGGGAAGCTGGCTGTTCTTGAGCTCTCGTCTAAGCAGAATTACACGTCTGTCCTCGCGTGGCTGACTTGTTTCACTTGGTTCAAAAACCTCATGCTTTGGGGGCTGGAGAGATGGCTCAGTGGTTTAGAGCACCGTCTGCCCTTCCAGAGGTCCTGAGTTCAATTCCCAGCAACCACATGGTGGCTCACAACCATCTGTAATGAGATCTGGTGCCCTCCTCTGGCGTGTGGGCATA
>NW_004951734.1:0-567 GCF_000317375.1 Microtus ochrogaster
TTGTAGACCAGGCTGGTCTCGAACTCACAGAGATCTGCCTGCCTCTGCCTCCTGAGTGCTGGGATTAAAGGCGTGCGCCACCACTGCCCGGCTCATCATTATTCTTATACCCACTTCTCATACTACAGCTCAAACACACACTGTCCTGAAATCCTACCCTACCTTAGTAAAAGCTTACCGACTTTCAATACAGAATTGGTCAGTTCAGGGGCCAAACACATGACTCAATGGTGAAGAGCACTTGCAGCTCTTCCTGAGAACAGAAATTTATTTCCAAGCACCCACATCTGGCTGCTCACAATCACCTAGAACCTCCAGCTCTAAGGGATCTCCAGTGCCCCTTTCTAGCCTCCACATGCACACACACACATACTTAAAAAATAAATCTTGAGGGGCTGGAGAGATGGCTCAGAGGTTAAGAGCACTGATTGCTCTTCCAGAGGTCCTGAGTTCAATTCCCAGCAACCACACGTTGGCTCACAACCATCTGTTCTGAGATCTGGCACCCTCCTCTGGCGTTCGGGCATACATGAAGGCAGAATGTTGGATACATAATAAATAAATCTT
>NW_004951734.1:1912-3226 GCF_000317375.1 Microtus ochrogaster
AGGCGGGCGGAGGTCAGAAGTTAAAAGGAGTGGGCTTGGCTAGGGCAGGGACGGAAAGAATAACAGAGGCAGTGGCTCTCTGTGAGTTGAGGGCGGTGTGGCCTACATAGTGAGTCAGCCTGGTCTGCATAGTAAGACCCTGTCTCAAACAAAAACAAGAAACAAGAATAAATGAATAGAAAATGGCCAATTCAATCTGATAAATCTGATAGTAGAGACACTAGTTTCAATGCTGCATTTGAGACATAACTAAATAAACACAGGAGAGTTCTGTATTAGTCAGATTTCCAATGTAGTAATAAATACATGAGATATCCTGAGATAGTCAACTTTTTCTTCTCCTTTAAACTTACTGTCCAGGAATTTTTTTTTAATTTATTTATTTATTAAGTATACAGTAGACTGTCTCCATATGTCCCTCCAGGCCAGAAGAGGGAACCATATTTCATTACAGATGGTTGTGAGCCACCATGTGGTTGCTGGGAATTGAACTCGGGACCTTTGGAAGTGTAGCCAGTGCTCTTAACCTCTGAGCCATCTCTCCAGCCCCTCCAGGAATTCTTTTTGTGTGCCAGGGCAAATCTGAACTCAGAGATCCAGCTGCCTCTGCTTCCCAAGTGCTGGTGTTAAGGGCATGGACCACCACACCCAGGTTCCTTTGCTTTCTGTAGCTGGAGAAAAGTTTTTCTATGGGTTTTTTCTTTTTTCTTTTGTAATTTCTTATTCTGTTGTGTTTATTGTACATTTAGTTTAATTTCAACTTTTTAAAAGAATTTTTTATGATTTATTTAACTTTATTTAATGTACAAGGGTGTGAAGGTGTCAGTTTACCCAGGAACTGGAATTACAGACACTTAAGAACTGCCATGTGGGTCCTGAGAATTGAACTCCGGTCCTTTGGAAGAGCAATAAATGCTCTCAACGGCCAAGTCATCTCTCCAGCCCCAATGGTCAACTTTTGTATTGTTGTTTTGAGACATCTCACTTCCTAGTCCAGTTAGCCTAAATCCAGGTCCCCCTCAGCATCCCAAGTGTTGGGATTGTGGCTGTGAACCACCATGCCCCATATCCTGTTTCAATTTTTTCCCTTTGGCAGGGCGTCACCCAAGCTAGACCAGGGCACTGCCAGTCATCTAGCCATGAGCCTTTTTCTGGGAGTAGGGGTGGGGGTTAGGGGTTCTGTGTGTAACCCAGGCTGTCCTGGAACTAGCTCTGTAGACCAGGCTGATCTTGAACTCACAGAGATTCTCCTGCCTCTGCCTCCCGAGTGCTGGGATTAAAAGTGTGCATCACCGCCGGGCGGTGGTGGCGCAC
>NW_004951735.1:0-568 GCF_000317375.1 Microtus ochrogaster
GATTCTTGTGATATTTTGGTGAAGGAAGTGCCTTGGTTAAAAAAAATCTGCCTGAGGCTAAAGTAAGGAGATTTTGATTAATTCCCTGGGAAGAAGAATCCTCAATACAGCATAAGATAAACTTTGCCAAGTGGATGTTAGTGATAACTCTACTGAAGATGCTTAATAAAAGGGATTCGTGGCCTGAGGGAGTGGTGGCACATTGACTTTAATACTAGTACTCTGAACACAGAGGCCTGCACACCTCTGTTAGCTCAAGGACAGCTTAGTTCACAGATCAAGTTTCAGGACATCCAAGCTTATACAGCCAAAAGCATAAAGCTGGTAAAGATAGAATTAAACAAGGTGTCATGTTCCAACCCCAGTAAGCAGCAGAACCTGACAGCTGGGGCCACATGGTTCTGGCTTAAGACTTAAGGATAAAATAAAGGAATAATATTCTGTTTCTTGTTAGCTGGGGCTGAAGAATCAGGTGTGATGAGCAAGTTATCAGAAGTATTTAAGCAAAATATGGTTCTGCTGGATACTTAATGCTGGACAGCTAGAGCTAAAAATTTAGTGATGATTA
>NW_004951735.1:2078-3226 GCF_000317375.1 Microtus ochrogaster
ACCTGTCAGAATAGCTAGGTTCAATAACATAATGGAAAACTCTTGCTGGCAAGGATGTTGAATAAGTAGAACGTTGATTGGCTAGGATCAATAACAGAAGTGACATATCATACTGGCAAAAAATATGGACAAAAAGAAACACTCACCCATTGTTGCTGAGAATGGAAACTTGTATAGCCACTATGGTAACTAATATGGCAGTACCTCAGATAATTGTGAATCTATCTATCTTAAGACTCAGTCAGATAAATCACTCTGGTAGTTTGAATGTAGTGAGACCCAATAATCTCGTAGGGAGTGAGTGCCACTATTAAGTGTGGCTTTATTGGGCTGGGTTATGGCCAAGTCAAGTCAATATCATGATTGTTATAAGAGACTTCACATTGAAACACTTCAGGAACTGTTCAGCCTATGACAGTCATTGAAGTTAGACTAAATACGTTTTTATCATGGGATGACTATGAATATTTATGCATCAGGGTCAGAATGTAGTTGATCGAAGGAAAAGGTCCCAGATTAGAAGAAGATGTTGAACACTTGTCTCTCCGGGGTGCTCTTCTTTGTTGTATTTGTAGAACATTGAGTAGGATAAATCTTTTGGTTAAAATTATATATTGGGGATTGGATTTACATGTTCATAGCCTGAACCCGTTTCTGGTTATGTGTGTCCTGATGTTATGACTTCACCGCCATTATAGATGGTATCACTCATCCATCTACAAAACATGCAGTTGAAGCAATTTCTTTCACTCTTAAGTCTTTTGCTATCCTGATTTCTGTTTTATTTTTTTGCTTTTACTTTTGTTTTTGAAAGACAATGTTTTTTCTGTGTAGCTCTTGGTCCTCAATGTAGCTCCTTAGACCATGCTCTTCTCAACTCAAATACAAATGATCCTGGCTGCTGCACAGAGGGATTAATGGTGGAGCAACATTCTTGTTATTTTTCTGTAAATTTGAAGTTTGGTGGAGATTATCATTCCCTTTCCCAGGAGAGTTGTATCCATGACATCAGTACCTCTGCCATCTGAATCCTTGCACTGCAGGGTTGTGACTTTCTACCTGCCTCTCATTTTTTTTTGAATGCTCTCAATGAATATGAGGTTGTATCTATATACAAGGGTGTGTACCACAGGCATGCCTGTTTCTCA
>NW_004951736.1:0-566 GCF_000317375.1 Microtus ochrogaster
AGCCAAACAGGACAAAACAAGACACAATAAATCAAAGCAAAATCCCTCATACCCAGGCTGGACAAGGCAAGCTAATACGAGGCAAAGAGCCCCAAGAGCAATCAAAAGTGTCAGAGATGCTCCTGCGTTAGGAGTTTCACAAAACAAAACTTATCAGCCATAACATATATACAGAGTAGCTGGTGCAGACCCGTGCAGGTCCCTTGCTTGTTGTTTCAGTCTCTGTGAGTCAATGTAGGTCTGTTTATGAAGGACAAGAGGAGCACAAGGCCCACCAAACCAGCCTGATTTGTTTTCCAAGGGCCCATTTAGAGAGTATTCCTCATGATTCCTAATTCCTTTGTAAAGATTTCAAAATTTTGTTAAATCATTTATTTAAGACTTATCCTAGGACTAGCTGAAGAAAAATAGTTCATGGTCCTTGCTCTTTCTTTTCAGTCCGCCTTTCTCTCCCTCCTCAGGAGATAAACAACCTTTCACTCCCAGGATGCAAAAGAAAATTGGAATTTCATTCTAACGTTTGAGGCTTCAAAAGAGTGAGAGCAGATATGGAGTCAAATGCTGAA
>NW_004951736.1:2551-3224 GCF_000317375.1 Microtus ochrogaster
TTCTTCAAGCAGTTCGTATTCCATATCAAGTAATCTTAACAAGAATCTCTGCTTACTTGCAACTTATCACTCTATAGACATTCTTTTCTCATTTTTCTTCCTTTTGAGTCACAGCATTGTTCTGTGTTGGAATTGTTCTGTTCTGAACTTGATATGTAGCCCAGACAGGCATCAATATCAAAGGCATTCTGTCTATAAAAAACTAGTCTTGAAATGTTGGTGTATACCACTCTGTCCCACTCCAGAAGGATTTCTTAATCTATCAGAGATTGTTCTATATATCTTTTCTATCATAAACATCATAAATGCATCAGTTTGATTTTGTAATGGTGCCCACAATTTTCATTCTAAAATAATCTTAACACAAGAGCTTGATGACTGAATTCAAAGAACTGTCGTAAAATAGGAAGCCTTTTTTTTTCTGATTCGCCTTCTTTCCTCTAAACTTGGTTACCATTACTTTTCTTTTTTTTTTTTTAAAAAAAAAAGTTTATTTATTTATTTTGCATCCTGGCCCCACCCACCGTCTCTGTTCCCACACCCCCAATACACTCCATTTCTGTTTAGGAAAGGGCAGATCTCACATGATTATCAACAAAACATGGCATATTAAGTTGCAATAAGGCTAAGCACTTCCCCATATATTAAGGCTGGGCAAGGTAACCCAGTATGA
>NW_004951737.1:0-3222 GCF_000317375.1 Microtus ochrogaster
AAAAAACAAAAAACGAAAACCCACAGAATCAACTAACCTGCACTCCTAGGTGCTCACAGAGACGGAAACAACAGCCAGCGGACTTAAATGATACTGATCTAAGCTCACTGCAGGTGTGTGGCAGTTGTGTAACTTGTTCTTCTTGTGGGTAGGTAGTACTCCTAACAGTGGCAGGTGGAACTGTATCTGACTCCTTTACTTGCTTTTAGTACTGTATTCCTCATACTGAGTAGCCTTGGTCAGTCTTAATACAAGGCCCAGTGCTTAGTCTTGCTACAACTTGATATGCAATGTTTTGTCA
Source organism: Microtus ochrogaster (assembly GCF_000317375.1). Lineage (NCBI taxonomy): Eukaryota > Metazoa > Chordata > Mammalia > Rodentia > Cricetidae > Microtus > Microtus ochrogaster. Next base: position 302 of record NW_004951737.1, read on the forward strand.
GTATCCTTGAGAGGACTCATCTATTTTGAATAGAAATGGTGAAGGAATGGGTGACAGCCCGAAGGGAGATGTTTGGAGGGACTAGGAGGAGAGGAGGAAGGGGAACATCAGTCAGGATGTAAAATTAATTAATTGATATTTTAATTATTAATTAATATTTTTTAAAAAGCAGAAGTAACAATCTAATCAGTTTGCAGAAACAGTGGAAGGTATGTGGAGGCAGAAGAGCAAAGGTTCAAGGGCAACCTCAGATATTATATGGTGATATTGAGACCAGGTCTCATTGTAGAGTCTCATCATTGGACCCTGTCTGTGGTATCGTATGGAAGGACTGGCAACCTTCTGTGAAATACATGTGTATATAAGAGGTTACTGATAAACCTGTAAGGCAGAAAAAAAAAGGTAATTTGATAGAAAAGTTGAAAAATAATTGTAATTAATATCACCAGAGAAAGAATAAACATGAAATAATAAATAGAAAAAATTAAATATACTAAAAACAAATGAACAATTGCAGCAACAGAAATACCACTGCATTAGAAATAATTTAATAGATTGTTTAGATAATAAAGTTCAATCAAATCTCAAGAAATTAGAAATTGTTAGAGCAGGAGCAGCTGCAAAAGAGAATGAGAGAAAGAAACAGCATATGTAATAGAATTGTTATTGGAAATTCAGTCTCCAACTGAAAAATAATATAATCTGAAAAAGAAAGAGAAAGTAGAGAGGATAGCGAAATGAGTAAGTCAGAATATTGCTTAGAATTGAGCTACTGGAGTTTCTTCCTTGAAAGGGCACTGTTTCTAGTATCATGAATAAAAACCCAAACAATAAAATTCCCAGTAAGGAATATGATCTTGAAATATCAGAAAACTCTAAATAAAATAAAAAGTCTAAAGTATTCTGAAGTAAGAAAAATAAGTTACCAAGAAAAGAAATCAAGATCACATCACATCTATAATACTCGGAGACTGGGCAAGCATGGTGCTTCATACTTGTAACCCTTACATCCCAGAGGTTAAAGCAGGAAGATTGCTGTGAGGTCTAGGATAGGCTGCACTATAGTATGAAACTCTGTCTTGTAGTAATAAGTGGTAAAGTCTTTTAGTAAAGTAGACAATGCATGTACCAATCCTCACATATAAATCAGACAGACCAAGGTGAACTGCCAGGAATGAACTGCAATCACCCCCCTCCCACACACACACACACACACATGCTAGCATCCCCAGAACACTAAGGCTACAGAGAACAAGGGCACCTACAACTCCAATCTCCAACACCAAGTGGAGTCTGCTAGAGCCAAAGGGATCTGAGAATCTTTCAACTCAATGAGGCAGCAAAAGACTCACTCTGTAAGTCTTCTTTTCATCTATTATTTCCTCATTTAACTTCCTGATTGAACTCTGACATAGGTACCTTGTGATGCTTTTGCCTTTGTTTGTACACTGCTCATTTGGGTTGTAAGACTGTAGTTTATTTTTCCACTCTCAGTTTACAGAAGAGCATTCTTCACTCTACTGTCCGCCCACATCTCACATACTCCCCTCTTACTCTTGCCTTTTCTTCTTTCTCTCATTCTTATTCTCTCCTCTTTTTACTTCTTGATTGTAACCCACCATTGACTTATCAGTCTCTAATGTCTGTGGACCCTAACATTATCCCAACACTCCCCTCTCAGATAATTTACTCACTTCAATTTTGTTTCTTTTCAAAATCGAACTAGTCTTGAATCCTTATCCTTACCCACATTACTGCACTCCAACCCCGTGCTTTCTTGTGGTGTCTATTCTTCAGCAGTTATTGAAGTCAAAGGGATGAGTGTTATTAACCGGCAAAAAGGATATTTGTGTAAGGATAATATCAAGGTGATGTTGTTTCTCTCCCAGTTAAATATCCTACTTGGGGAATAATATAGACCTTGTAAGCTCTCTGAGATACTGGACTGAGTATTTTCTGAAAAATACACTCAACTATAACACATCTAAGACCCATTCAAGTGTCACAAGCACTTTTTAATCATGTATTTCATATATATATGCATATATATATATATTTCATAAACAAACAACAATAAAAACCCAAGCAACAAGACACCAGATGTACAAATCTTACTGCAGCAGTACTAGAAACACAAGAAACCAAGACAACATAACTCCTCCAAAAAGTGTTAACCCTACAGTAGCGCATCTAGTGAGAATTTATTAGATGAAACCCCAGAGAACTCAAAAGGATGATTATAAGTGTGTCTAAAGACACAAACAACGGAAAGCAAAGAAGAAGAAGATAAGAAGCTTAAAAGAGAAATTTAACAAAGAAATTTAAAAAAACTGAAGAAAACTAATCCGAAATGCTAGAAATATAAAAACCTAGTAAGTCAAATAAAGAACTCTGCGGCAAGTCTCAGCAACTGGATGGATCAAGGAGAGGAGAGAATAGGAACTAAACCAGTCCAACAAAGACATCAGCGGTTTTACCTAGCTGAACCATGCATATCTCCCACCTGGGAAATAGGAGATCACTGATGCAATATTAACATGACTGATATGGCAGTCATCAGCTGCTTTCTGAGTGAATCAGAAACCTGTTCCAAAGGAGAACTGATATTGGGTACTGTAAATTTTATCAAAAGTCCCTGACTGGTTAGATCATAGGCCCAAACTACTGTTGTTTTGCCACATGGTCACATGTTATCAAACTGGCTTCTAAATGTTTATGTTTGTGCCCATAGGTTTGTGCTGCTTTCGCCTTTGGTCATAGAATGGAAGTGGGCAACAGTCAGTGTAGAGACTCATGATTACAGCAAAAGTGCTTATAATAAAAAGTGACAGCCGGGCGGTGGTGGCGCACGCCTTTAATCCCAGCACTTGGGAGGCAGAGGCAGGCGGATCTCTGTGAGTTCGAGACCAGCCTGGTCTACA
>NW_004951738.1:0-470 GCF_000317375.1 Microtus ochrogaster
GCCGCCCGGTGTTCCAACCGCCTTCCAATACCTGATTTTTGAAAAAGAAGTTAAAACTATACAATGGAAAAAGAAAGCATATTTAACAATGGTGCTTACATAACTGTATGTCATCATGTAGAATATTACAAACATGCCCGTGTCTATCACCATGTACAAAACTCAAGTCCAAGTGGATCAAAGATCTTAACATATATGCAAGTATACTGACCCTAATAGAACAGGAAGTAGAGTTAGCCTTGAATGCATTGGCACAGGAGATCACTTTCTAAATATAATACCAGCTGCATAGACACTAAGAGTAACAATCAATAAATAGGACCTCCTAAAATTAAAAATCTTCTATAAGGAAAAGGATACCATAAATAGGACAAAAACAGCCTACAAATGGGAAAAGATCTTCACCAACCCCACATCTGACAGAGGGCTGATCTCCAAAGTGTATAAAGAAATCAAGAAACTAGACATCA
>NW_004951738.1:2087-3219 GCF_000317375.1 Microtus ochrogaster
GGCTGTGATATGGCCCCTCATTCAATGACATCTTCACCAGTTCTCTGTTTTCTCTGCTTTCATTCACTGTCAAAGCTCAGGTTTCCTGGAACTAACTGACAGGAAGGAGAAACTCTATTGAGAATATACTGTATGAATAAAACGAGTTTTTTTATTATCAATGAAAGAAAAAACTAAGTGGAGTATTGTGTTGCACAATTGTAATCCTGAGCTGGAGAGCCAGAGATAGGGAAATGCCTTGGATATCATCTTGTCCTATATGGCATTCTCCAGGTCACTGAGAGACATTATTAAAACCAAGTTGAGTGGCCTCTAAAGAAAAACAGCAAACATTGTCTCATTGCCTCAAAGTACACATGCACATACATCCTTCATCTGTGCATACACACATGAATACACATGTACACAAAAACACACTGTATATCATATATAAAAAATGTTGTTTTACTAATATATATCAGTATTGATGAAGTAGAAATACACACACACACATGGAATTTTCATATAAGATACAATAAGTAACTGTGGTAAAAAGGGAAAATTTAAATTCATAGGATTTTTGTGTATCCCGAGAAACTACACTTAGGAAAGGGCATTAAAGTTGCAATAGGACATTTAAACAATTTTTGGTGGCTGAGTGTAGATTAAATCCTCCTCAAAAGAAAAACACAAATGTCAGCATCAGCAAGCAACTTTCTTTGAGTAACCTCAGCATCAGGGAACATTATGATATAAAGTAAAGAGGAGAGACTAAGAAAACTCCTGGGGAAATTTCAACTTATTGTATACAGTGAACTTTAAAAAATCGGTAGCACTTGGCAGCAAAAAATGTCACAAGAATGTCCATGTATAATACAACAAATTTATTTAAATTATTAATTATCTTGATTTGCTACTTGAACTATTACAGAGTTTAAGAAGAATAAGTTTTCAAAAAAATTAGTTGTGGCTGCACCAGAACGACACCTCACAAACATCTGTCAGTATTTCCAGCTAAGGGGGCAGGGACAATGGCAGCTTCTGACTTTGTGGGCACCAGAAATTCACACATACATACATGCTGACACAATACTCATAAATATAAAAAGAGTAAATAAATCATTTCATTAAAAATGAGAAAAATTATCTCTTT
>NW_004951739.1:0-3219 GCF_000317375.1 Microtus ochrogaster
GTGGGAGGAGGGGGAGGGAAATGGGAGGCTGGGAGGAGGCAGAAACTTTTTTTTCTTTTTCTCAATAAAAAATTTAAAAAAAATTTAATTGCTATAAATAGTGACTCAAAAGGTACCATTAAATGTGATAGATTTATTTAAACAATGATAACATTTATCAGTTAAAACTAAAAGCTAATAGATCAATATATTTATATATATAGTTTTTAAATATAAAGCAAATACTAATTTCAAATATTAAAGCATTAAATTTAATTTTTGTGCTGCACAGGTTTATAAGGGCATGGGAAAAACTCTCAATGACAAAGAAAATGTGAGAGTTGGCTGGCTTTGAAACCCATTCTATCAAATATATAAGAGTGTATGAAGTTTTCTCATTTTAATTAGAAGCTTAATATGTTTCTTATAAATTATGACTTGGATAAATTAATGGAACTTATGCACATATATGCTAAATTATATTAACATTCATAAAACCAGCATCTGTATCAAGATAAAAATACCTATTTTTACTTATTATTCCAGAAGAAGAGCAATATCATTGGGCAAATATTTGTAGATTTGCACAGAATCTACTCTCATCTAGGACTCAAGTCTCTGGACATGTCACTGAAAGATTATCAAGATTAGGTTAATTGATGCTCTTTAACTATGTATTGCATTATTCAATGAGCTGAGGTCCTAGAATGAATGAACCAAGGTGAACATGAGTGTGCACTGTTCTCTGCTTTCTGACTACAGGTGCAAAGTAACCCAGTAGCCTCTTGATCTTGCTACCATGCTTTCTGGATCTTAATGGACTTGATCACTATGAGCTACAAGATGAAATAAATTCTTTCTCCTTAGTTTCCTTCTGTTTAAAACAATGAGACAATGAATTAATGTAGAAAATTGGTACTGAGAAGTGGAGCCATTGTTACAATAAACTTGACCAGTGGTTCTTAGGCCTATATAATTGGTTTGTAGGAGGAATTTGGAAGATTTTGGAACTACAGACGAGAAACATTCCCACCCCAATGACAGATACAATTTAATGGGTCATTCTAATCAGAGTTTGGAAGCTAAAAGGACTGAAAGAAACACAGACAGTGGAGACCTAGATCATGAGGTTTCTGAAGGGAACATGGCTCTATGAAGACCTGATATAGGGGCTATATCTGTGATATTCTGGCAAGTATGGTTGCATTTTGCCCATGTTCTAGCATGAGGTGTTCCTAGTAATTTCATTGTTTCATTGTTCAAATCAACTTAGAAGAGATTTTCCATTTGGTTTTGGTTTTGGCTTTGGTTTTGGTTTTGCTTTAAGTTTGAGTTTGGGTTTCCGATTTGGTTTTCAAAGAATGGAGTAATATCTACTACATGAGGAATCTTGTCATGTGATTGTATTTTTCATTTTACTGATTTAAATAAGAACATTTATATATCTAAGCCTTATAGTTACAATGTAGTCAAAGGTTTTCTCTTCTGTGTTTTGTTCCATCCCACAGTTACTTCGAAATAATCACTCAGAGACTTAATATTAATTACCCAACTGGTTGGCCTATTGCTCAGACATATTACTAACTAGCTCCTATTTTTATTTTAATTTTTTTTTAGTAATTTTTTTTCTGAGACAAACTTTCTCTGTTTAACAGTGCTAGCTGTTCTGAAACTAGTTCTGTAGACCAGGCTGGCCTTGAATGGTGTAGGATATGTTGTTTTCATTGGTTGAGTAAAGAGACTGCCTTGGCCTTTTGATAGGGCATATACTTAGGTAGGTGGGAAAGACAGAACTGAATGCTGGAAAGAAGAGCAGTCAGGCAGATGCCATCATTCTCCTGCCCAAGACGGACACTGGTTAGACTCATGCTGGTAAGCCACAGTCAAGTGGTGATACACATTAATAGAGATGAGTTAATCAAAATGTGAGAATTAGCCAATAAGAAGCTAGAGCTAATGGGCCAGGCAGTAATTTAATTAATACAATTTCTGTGTGATTATTTCTGGAGTAAACTAGCCAGGTGGGATGGAACAAAAGGGCCCCTGGGCTCTTACAACACTTGAACTCACAGAGATCCATTTGCCTTTTTTAAATTGACCCATTTCTAGTGATCTATGCACTGCCACGTAGCCGTGGTTTTACTTGTGATCAAGTACATCTTGCTGTTCCTGCTGCTTCCTGACAACTCTCTGATTTTTAGTATGTCTTTCCTGCCTAGCATTATTCTGCCCAGACACAGGCCAAAGCAGTATCTTTATTAACCAATGGAAATAAAACATATCCAAGCACACAGAAAGGTTATCCCACAGCGTTGCAGTATTGCTTAAAATACTTTGAAAGCTAGCATGACTCCTGTGGTTCTTCTGTGGCTCTTTCTGACCATAAATCACAATTTCCTGAGCTCTTTTCTCCACCTTAGAGAAATGATGAGAGCGAATGAGTGATGGGTTTTATTTCCTCACTTTACCCTCTTTCTAGTTTCTACAGATAGGAGAACTGAGATGAGAGATGCAATTGTGCCTCTATTTTAGGAGAAGTAACACTTGTTCATCCTCTATGTCAGACGAAATCTTAAGTATTTGTATATATACTCTAAACAAATTGTCTTTCTCTATAGAATTTAGTTGTTTCTATTTTCAGTTATGAAAATAATAATAAAATCAAATGATTACTTTCAGTAAGTGAAATGGTTAGGAATTTAGGACATGAATTTTCCTTGAATACAAGGAAAAGTGTTGGGATCCAGCCTCACAGGGGTGTGCGCATTCCAGAGTAGGGGAGTGTAGATTAGAAAAATTAGGCAGGAGGAAAAGAGATACAAAAGAAATACAGAGACACAGGGCAGAATCAGGAGGACCATCCAGTGAATACTGAATATTTTTTCACATTTTTTTTTTTTTTTGAGACAGGGTTTCACTGTGTAACAGCCCTAACTGTCCTGGAACCAGCTCTTGCAGATCAGGCTGGCCTTGAACTCTGCCTCCCGAGTGCTGGGATTAAAGGCATGCACCACCACATTTATTTTCCATATGCTTATATACCCCAATCCATAAAAGCAGAGAAGAGACAAAGAACTGCTTTAACAAAACACAAAATACAAACAGAACAACTACTTGTTTTTTTGTGTTTTTTTTTTAAGTGATTTTTTTTTTATTGAGAAAAGGAAAAAAAAACAAGTTTCCACCTCCTCCCAGCCTCCCATTTCCCTCCCCCTTTTCCCACCCTTCCCCCCCTCCTCC
>NW_004951740.1:0-911 GCF_000317375.1 Microtus ochrogaster
CAATAACTTAGTTCTGTCTGAGGGATCCCTCAGACAATAGAAGCTTTGGGGTGATAGAATTCCCTGGTGATGCTGAATATCAACTTGTTTTATACCATCAGTGAGTATCATGGGGCTTTCTCTTGATACAGACTACCTACTGGGTGACTCACAGGCCAGCAAACTTTGCATGAAGATGTCTTGGTGTAGAAAGCTTAGCAGGAGATACTCAAGATACATTGGAGTCTGTGGTCTCTATTGGTGGATCTTGAAACTCTTGGTAAATGAATATATTCCAATTAGAGAAACAGGCCCAAGAAGCAACCATAAGTATCAACATGGGTTATAGAGACTATCCCTCACCCATACAGAAAAGCACATAATGTTATTACAATCCTTTGTACTTTGCCACTGATATTATATGCTTGGTGTTCATGGTTTTGTCCAGGTGTTCTATGACTCTTGATCTGAACAGAAACAAACAGGAAATTCAAGACATTCATATCCACAGTCTCTCCTTAAGACCTGACCCAGAGGATTGAGCTACATGCTCCATTCTGAGTCTGGTGACAATGTTTGTTTTCTTCTTCTGTCTCTCTTCCGTTTCAATTCTTTGTCTTATTCGTAACAGGAACCCAAGCCAATGGCTGATCAATTTTTCTGTGTTCCTGATTACATGCTTCCCCACAGCTTGCCCATTTATGTTTCTCAGCAATGATACCCTTGTGATGTGGGACTCCCCTCTGTATGCTATGAATACCATTGGTTAATAAAGAACTGCTTTGAGCCTAAAGCAGAGCAGGAGCCTATAGCAGAGCAGGGAAGAAAGTGCTAGACAGGAAAAACTAAAGTGAACGCTGAGAGAAAGAAGGGTGAAGTCAGGGAGAAGCCATGGAGCTGCCACCAGAGACAGATGCTGGAAAATTCACCTG
>NW_004951740.1:2099-3217 GCF_000317375.1 Microtus ochrogaster
ATCCTGTTTTTCTGGAAATGAGAAGCAAGAACAGGAACATTTTAAGAAAATAATATAAGATTAATATTTACTTATTTTATTTCTGTTTAATAACAGGTTTACTTTTGGTTTTATTTATAACATGTGTGTGCTTGGACATATGTAATGCTGCTCACAGAGCCCAGAAGTAGGTGTCAGATTCCCCAGAGTTGGATTTCCAGATGCTTGTGAGCTTCCATTCATCAGTCATAGGAAATGAACCTGGGACCTCTAAAGCAGCATCCTGTGCTGTTAACCACTGAACTATCTCTCATAAAATCCCTAGTATGTGCAAATTTTTTAAACTACCTTCCAGAACATTCCATTTCTGAGCAATATCAGGAGCATAACTTATGAAAGGCAGAACTTAGGGATACAATAAAGGAATCTAATACACCTAACTTGTATATTATTTATACATTAATAAATATAATTGCATCTCATTATTTGATTTCAAAACATGTCACATATCTTCAAATGTTCTAAATCACTCAATTAGGCCAACAGTATCATTTTCTTTAACCTCGTTTAGTTACCCTCTACCTTTATTAGTTATAACTATCATTTATCTCTATACAACAGACCCAAATTTAAGATAGGCTACTTGAATAAAATGTGCTTTTATCTTAAATAAACATATCCCCATTTTGGGGTCTTATTTTTTAATATATTTGAACTAAAATAGAATTTTATCACTTTCTCTCTTTCCTTCTCTATCCCATAATCTTTCAGCTTTCCTTTCTTTGACTCTTTCCATGTCATGCCTTTCAAAAACTGATAGTTTCTTCTTCCCTAATTACTGCTGTTACATATATATACATACATGTATGTATATAAGCAAGTATATAAATGCAACTTCCTAAGTCTATTTTTATTGTTTCTGTATATATGATTCCAGGGATGTTCACTTTTCTTAGACAGTCAGTTAAAGGGCTTATCCCTGGGAGAAGCTAACTCTCCTACTTTCTGTAGTGATTAGTAGCCTATAGCTCCTTTTCCAAGGGTGAGACTGCATCAGATCTTCTCCCATCCAAATTTACATGATCAAGCATTATTTAGAACTTATTAAAACAGCCATATACGTGATCTACAGGCTCACA
>NW_004951741.1:0-1030 GCF_000317375.1 Microtus ochrogaster
GATAGGGTGCGTGGGGACTGGGAGTCAATCTGAGGTGTCTAAAGAGAAAATATAAAGAACTTCAGCAATAAAAGCCAGTGTGTGATGATTTATATTAAGCTGCTGGCTCCACGCACAAGACACAGGTTATAAGGCCCCGCCACCAGGCACAGGCTGCGGCTTGCGCCAAGCCGAACTTGCGGCCAGCAGCCGAGCGGGGGAAGGAGAGGTCCTAAAAACAACCAAACGTTGGGCGCCAATTGAAGGCGTCATTCACAAACAATGCCACAGCAGTTTGGAATTATGATTAATAGGTTGATATTTATTTAAAGGGGAAAAAACTTACAGATCACCGTCAGCCCTCTGTGCAACCAGGAAGGGAGCCTAGTAACCGGCGGAGCAAGAAGTGAAGAGAGAGGAGAAGAGAGTGGCCACTTTTTTAAAAAGAGAGAGACCACGCCCCAATGGGCTAGTATCTCAGTGGCTATAGGCTGGAGGAGTGGAAGGACCCTCCGCAACACCTACTAATGACAGTAAACACATCACTTTTATATTCAAAGCTTAAAATTTTCTTTTATCCTGACTTTTGTTTATAGACCATAATCAATCATCATGCATTTAAATAACTCAAAATTCTGAACTATCAAGAAATTGGACAGAGAACTAAAAATGGGGAAAATACCATTCTGCAGTAGAAGTCAGCAATCATATCTCTGATACAGAACTTTATGGTAAATTTCTGTATGATATAGTGCACAGTAGCAATGGAGATCAGTGTACTGACTAAGAAAGGACATTTCTGTGAAGGTGTTGAAGGTAATTCCCAATAATGCTGTCTAGAAACTATTCAAGATGCAGTTATGTCGAGTAAAGACCAAAGGTGGTCTTCAGTCACAAACACATGACCTTAACACCTGAGTGTGTCTGTCCTGGAGAATCAAGTCAGGGCTCTACACATTCTTTGATATTTTTTTTTTATTTGCAGAAATACATGGCTGTAACCAGCAGGTTCATAACCTAGGCTCTCAGGTCAGCAAGAGAAAGAAGACAC
>NW_004951741.1:2791-3216 GCF_000317375.1 Microtus ochrogaster
CAACTCTCACTGTAACTCTTTGTACCCGGAGGCGGGAAACACACCCCTCTTTAGGTTTATTCATTTCTTCTGATGAGGCCTAAGAGGTTTTGTCACAGGAGAAGATAACTCAGTCTGAGAAAGGGCAAAGGTCCTAACTGTCCAGTCATTCTCTCACAACTGATGGACACATACGAGCAAGAGTTTAGTTCCATACAAAACCAAGCCTTACAGGAGAGTGCACGCCTGTGCACTAGTGTTCAAATTCTTTCCCATAACACAAGAAAAATAAAGGAATTCTCTCACATAGAGTATGCCTACAGTTCTATCTTATGGTCTACATCACGTAAGAACATGCTGATTCTTAGGAATTTCGTCTCTGCTATTAGAATACACACTTCACTATACATACACATGCCTTTATGCAAGCTACGATAGAGACTGGG
>NW_004951742.1:0-578 GCF_000317375.1 Microtus ochrogaster
TGGGTCCTTCCACTACAATCCATTTAGCTTTTGATTTCTAAAGAGGAAGCTGTCTTTCATCACTTAGTTTGAACAAACAAATCACATTTCCAATAAAGTCTCTCTAAATATCTCTAACCTAAGTTTTAAAGAACTGCTTAACATTTTAAGAAGTGCTCCTGGATAGTAAAAAAATTACAGTTTCACAATAAAACAGATTCAGACATACCACTAAATGGATCATAGTGTTGGATGACTGTACATAGGCTTGAGAGAGAAAAAAAAATAGAGAGAATAAAGTTAATGCTTTAAAAAAAGGGTAAAGTCTTTAAAGAGACAGAGTACAGATAGTTAAGAGATTAAAAGAAATAACAATAAGCCACGTAAAAATGGAAAATTCACAGAGAGTCTAGATTATGTACATTGTGTTTTCTTTAAAATTTTTGACTGTGAAGGAGCTAAGTACAGAGAGACATTTCATTACATGGGCTGCCAAGCTAAACTAGAATGGATTTCATGAGGGTATTATGATTTCAAAATTTGGGTCTAAGGATATGATGCTTTGGAAAGGGTCTTCTTTTGTTTTCACAGAGGACCAG
>NW_004951742.1:2211-2680 GCF_000317375.1 Microtus ochrogaster
ATTATTAGATCAGGTGTTATCCCAATAGCTGGTCGTGGACTGGAAATGTCTCCTAAGAGTCTGTGAAAGTCATTCAGAGTCCATAGGCAATCTCTCCTAATTTGTGCCTTTTGTTTCTTAATTTTTTGCACACCTATTTTATAACCTAAATAATTAACACAATGTCTCTTCTGAATCTTTTCAGGAGTGATTTGCAATCCCCATTTAGGTAAAAGTATCTTTATTTCTTCAGTCTGTTCAAAGTATCCATGTTTGAATCAGATAACAAAATGTCGTCCATGAAGTGGTATACTACAGATTTGTTATTTGGGGCTAAGCTAGTCAGGCATCTGGGGTAGTGGGGATGCAGCCAAGCCACCATATTACAACAGGTACTTATTTAAATAAAATGTCCATTTCTTTTGCATTTTCCAGTTTTTTTGTGTGGGAAATGTCAAACCACTGTTAGAAGTGAGAGCAGTGTTGCTCT
>NW_004951742.1:2780-3216 GCF_000317375.1 Microtus ochrogaster
AGAAGCTTTACTTTAAAAGATAATGACGTTCTTTTGAAAGTGTATGAATTACATGAAATACTTTTGTGAGAAACGCACATGCGTTTCACTGATAGAAGAGCTGTTGTGTGGGAAATGTCAAACCACTGTTAGAAGTGAGAGCAGTGTTGCTATTCACTGTAGAAGCTTTACTTTGTAAGATAATCACGTTCTTTTGAAAGTGTATGAATTTCATAAATGCTTTTGTGAGAAAGGCACATGCGTTTCTCTGATAGAAGAGCTGTTGTGTGCGAAATGTCAAACTACTGTTAGAAATGAGAGCAGTGTTGCTCTTCTCTGTTGAAGCTTTACTTTGAAAGATAATCACGTTGTTTTGAAAGTGTATGAATTTCATAAATGCTTTTGTCAGAAACACACATGCGTTTTTCTGATAGAAGAGCTGTTGTGTGGGAAATGT
>NW_004951743.1:0-1179 GCF_000317375.1 Microtus ochrogaster
AACACAGCAGGAACAACGCATATAGGAACTCAGAGAAACTGAGGAGGCATGCATAGGCCTGGACAGGTCTGTAACACATGGGGTCTGTCGTGGTTTAAAAGTTACTGAGGCACAAGAGGATTCTGGCCCCTTGTATTCTACTGCTAAGTAATGGAGATAATACAGAATCCTGATATGGAAAACAAACAGCCATTTGGCCAGTTGGATTTCTGAGGAAGTCAGCATCAGGAAAACTGCTTTTCTAATTTAACTCTCTCCCCTTCTTCCAACATATTGTTTGTTTTTTCTTTTTTTACCCAACTTGGGAACCATCTTAACCAGTAGCTAGAATGTTGGGGGACTGTTTTTTTGCAGGGGGATATGTAACCACTAAAGTAGAATTTCTTCTCTCTTGTCAAACTTTTATTTGATGTATACTGGAGCGTATTTGAATTGACATATAAATGTGCATAATTCAGGAGTAGTGTAATGATTTAATATAGTATATAATAATTATATTGTTCATCTTTTTTCCCACTGATTTCCATCAGCCACTGTTTAGCTTAAGAATGTAGTTCATGGACTACAAGCTGACCTCTGGCCCTGCTAATTACCCATTTGTGAGGAAGACTATACAAAACAGAGCCTCACTGTGTGGATAATAGTTTAGCAGGGCCACCTCTGAAGAGGTTATGGGTATCATTTTTGAAGATTGTCCAGTTCAGAATAAAGACATATTTCATGGACAGTTGTGAACCACTGTGTGAATACTGAGAGCCTCACCCAAGTCTTCTGCAAGAGCATCAAGTGATCTTAACTGCTATGGCATCTCTCTGGCCCCTCTTAGAGCTTCTTACTTCTATCTATAATTGAGACAGTGACATCTATTTAATAAGGCCCCTTCTATTTTAGGTTTAGATGGGAAAGTACTTGATATGCATTCAACAATGCCTTTATTGTCTATATAAAATACTATGCAATGTTCTCTAACAGCTTTGCCGCTTCTCAGCAATTCACAGACCTCTCTCCCATAGTAACGAACCCCTGTGTTAAGATATGGGCTGGAGAGATGGCTCAGTGGTTAAGAGCACTGCCTGCTCTTTCCAAGGTCCCGAGTTCAATTCCCAGCAACCACATGGTGGCTCACAACCATCTGTAATGAGGTCTGGTGCCCTCTTCTGGCCTGCAGCATACACACAG
>NW_004951743.1:2739-3215 GCF_000317375.1 Microtus ochrogaster
TAACTAACCAATATCTTATATGATTTATATGATATGGCTGACTTCTTAAGATGGAACCAATACATGCCTCTGCTTGGGTGACCAAGAACCTGAGGTTAGGTAACTCGGGGACCGGGGGAAAACCAATGAGTACTGTTTTACTAAAGGAACATAACGATAAAATGTCTCCTAATGAAATCTGCTCTTCTCATACAACAGTGCCTTGTCAGCCAACATCAGAGAATCTTCCTCTTGCAGCAGATGGGAACAAATACAAGAACTGCAGTTAGACATTATACACAGAACGAGAGACCTTGGAGCACTCAGCCCTAACCCGGATGTCCTCATCAAATCCATTCCTTCCAGGCTCAGCTAACCCCGCTGAAGAGAAGGCGGAAAAGTTGAGAGGTTCAGGGGAAGGGAGGACAACAAGAATACAGAGCTTTGTGAACACAGCAGGAACAACGCATATAGGAACTCAGAGAAACTGAGGAGGC
>NW_004951744.1:0-496 GCF_000317375.1 Microtus ochrogaster
TGGTGAAGGGTCTCTAGATGTCTGAGTTATTGTGGTCACTGTTGGACTCCTTGTTTAGTGATTTTCCTTCTATTACTTTCTTAAGGCTGGATTTGTGGCTACGTATTGTTGAAATTTGTTTTTATACTAGGAAATTTTGTTTTCTCCATTTATAGTGAACGATAACTTGGCTGGGTATAGTAGTCTGGGCTTGCATCCATGGTCGCTTATTTTTTGCAGTACATCTATCCAGGACCTTCTAGCTTTCATGGTTTCCATAGAGAAGTCAGGTGTAATTCTGATAGGTTTACCTTTATAAGTAACTTGGCCTTTTTCCCTTTGCAGCTGTTAATATTCTTTCTTTATTCTGTATGCTTTGTGTTTTGATTATTATATGGTGAGGGGATTTTTTTTTTTTTGATACAGCCCATTCGGTGTTCTGTATGCTTCTTGAACCTTCAAAGGAATATCTTTCTTTAGGTTGGGAAAGTTTTCTTCTATAATTTTATTAAATATA
>NW_004951744.1:2636-3211 GCF_000317375.1 Microtus ochrogaster
TTGTTTTTCAGATTGTTGGGTGAATTCTTGCATTGGTGCCTGCCCATCTCTTCCTCCGAATGCTTCCCTATGGATCTTCTTTTACAGGATCAGGTCTTCTTGCCTACTGATGTACCTTTCCAGTGATGGCACTCCCCAGTGATGGCTCTCCTGTTGCTCCAGTGATGTCTCTCCTGGTGCCGAGATTAGATCTCCATGCCGGTTGGGTAGCTTGTAAACAAACTGCCTACCTTGCTTGCTGCTGGCAGGCTATTGAAACAAAGGAGCTCCCACCTGCTTGGTTTCTGGGGATTAGGCCCCAGTGCCCCAAAGGGGAAGGGAGGCAGAAAGGGGGAGGGTTCTGGATACAAGCTGGGTGGGATATGAAGAGAGAGGCAGTATGCTGGGAGTATAGGCCCAGCAGGAAGCCCAGGAAGTATAGTTAGGACGAGGAAAGTCTGAGTTCCCTGTCCTGGGCTGCTGCTGTGCCCTACATTCACATTTTTTTGTGGTTAAAAAAATTCAGAATCTCTCTTCCAGCTATTTTGAAAGAACTAATATAATATTGACATCCTTCCTACCCCTTTGATAATCAG
>NW_004951745.1:0-3210 GCF_000317375.1 Microtus ochrogaster
AGCTCCAGTAGAAGAAGGCATCTGAGAGGAAGGTGGGCAGGTAGCTCATGGGGAGGTACAAGAGCTTAGCGTCCCAGCCGGCTGAGTAGCGGGTGCGAGGATGACAGGAAGTCAGTGCATGCTCCATGCAGTCTGTCACCAAAGTAAGGTCCTCCGAGCATGTTTCCACCAATGACGTCAGTGTTCGCAGGTCTGCAGAGAACAAGACGTTATTCTGGTCGCCTCCACATCCCACCACCCCCGCTCAGTGACCAACTGAAGAAAGCCTGTCTAGAACCCACGTATCCAAATCAGAAGCCACGCCAGGCCTAGCCTGTCCCGGGTGCTCAGGAGGACACAAGCAAGTCTCAAGAAAGAACCATGCACACTCAGCCCCCCCACCCCGCCCCTCCGTGTCCCAGTTCAGAGACCTTTCTGGCTGAATGGCTGGAAGATCTCACCCAACACCAGACACTAACCCAAGCTTATGGAAAGCAGTTTCATGTTTATCTGTGAGATAATGAAGGGTTCATATAAAACAGAGCCCAATGTTCTAGAAGCCAGAATGTCTTTGTGTGAGCAGAATCCCACAGGCTCCCAAGGAAAGGGGAACTAAACTTCTCCACTGTGAGAAAGACAGTCTGGATCAGGCCGTGGAGCAGTGACAGAAAGCAGAGACTCGGGACTTAGGACAAGGTTTTGTCTCAGTTCCTAAAGGTCACTCACAGGACTGCAAAAATTTGTCTCCATAGACCTCTTTGACCTCTGAGCTGGCCTGGTCCCACAGCATCTTGATAATTGACGAATGCCTGTCATTCAGAGCAGTCTTGAAGCCTCCAGGCTCTACAATAGCCACCTTCACCCCAAAATAGGAGAGCTCCCTCCTGTAAGAGAGCAGACAAATGTCAATGACTTTAGATGTTTGGAGGAAAAGAAAACACAACAACAGTAGCCTGTGGTGAGGAAAGTTCAGAAGGTTTGTGTCTGGTATGTGCATCAGTTCGGGACAAAACTTTTTGGTTTAGTGTAGGAAAATAAGGATTGCAAAGCTGAGTGAGGAGCCAACTGGTAGTCTGCCTGAAGGCCTAGCCACAGGCGCTATTGGAGGTCCTGATCACGCCTAGCATTGCAGTGAAGGGTGACCACCTGATGCTGCCTAAGGCCCTAGGATGGGTGCCATTAGAGGTCCCGGTGGTTCTTAGCCATTGAGAGCTGACCACGCAATGTCAATATATCAGAATGCAGCCCCAGGCTCTCCTCACTGCTGAGTAAAGGAGTGTGCTGTCTGCCTTTTACCTGACTTCCAAAGTCTATGCCGTTGATGCTGTGCCTCTCACCCCGCCACCATGGGAGCCAAGAGGATCCAACAAAATTTGACACCAGAACAGGTGCCAGTCATCTCCTGCTCCTCATTTGAGGCACTGGACAGCACGCCCAAGGTGGAGTGTTTTAGTGAAAAGGCCCCTCGGTGTTGGTGTTTTCAGTTCCCTCGGAGGAAAGCATTGGGACCCACATCTTTCCTTTTATTTATTTACTTACTTACTTACTTATTGTGTTGTCTGTAATGTCTGTCTGCCCACCTGGTTAGGAAGGCATATTTTTTCTGCTTTGATTTGCCCCGTGCCTCCACGTTAGCACTGTCCCCCACAGAAGGTGGAACCAAGGCTCTGCTTGTCATCTGGAGATACGGTGTGGGCTTAGAGCTGTGGCCAGAAAAACCATGGAAGGCCCCAATAGTCATGAATCATGACACAATTTTCCACTCCTGTTGGCCACTGTCTTTTCTTTTGACTGTAGCTCACCTGGTAGCTCCCTCTCCAAAATGGGTGACCTCTCCATCACCCCCACCCTTTCCATGTGTGATCTCTCTACGACATCCAATGACGGGGAGACAGACACACTAAGGAGATCACAGGCACAGTTAAGAGCTCATGTGCCACTTCCATCAGATTCCTTCCTGTTGTGGGAGGCTATGCCTCGCCCTGCGACCCTAGGATTGAGATGCCTCAGTGTCCACCTGGCCCTGATGGCAGACTTTCTTGTCCATCTGGGACAAATGCCATTAGCCAGCCCTGGATTCCCACTCCCTTAGAACTCTCTCTTACCCAGAAACTAATGAGTCAGGCCCGGACTCATTTTACTTCAAAAAGATTCTCACTCAGTGGGCAATGCAACTACAGACTTACTTAGATAGGTGCAGTCCCCTCAAGGCTGTGCCAGAGCCGGCCCCCTTTCGTAGCTGGAAAACAGCTTACGATGGTCAGGCAGGAGCTCAAACATGGACAAATCTTACAATTAATGTTCCATTGACCCTTGAACTGATCACTGGTGAGGTAACTCTGTCTGTCCTGTTCATCGGGCACAGATTGGCCATCAAGTCTACTCCCAACAGATTTCTGATGTGGCCTTCAAGGCTCTCAAGGCATGTACCATGCGGGACCATTCTGCTTACTTCTGCAATCTTATTCAACAGACACATGAAATTGTTTTATTAAATCAGAAAAGGGCAGAGGTTATAGCTTTGAACTCTTCATTTTTTGAAAAAGTTCGGTATAATATAAAAAGGCCGTTTGATCCCTCCTGGGTGCTCACACAGGCCTTAATTGGCAGGGTGACACTGCTAATCCTTATTCTTTTAAAATGTTTCCTGCAGCATATTCAAGAGTAGTGGCAACGCTTCAGGTGTTAATGGCTCTCAGGCACCCTTTTCTCAGTCCTCTGCGGAGGTTATTATGCATGGCTGGTTCTCTAAAATCCAAAAGGCTGCAGCCTTGTCTTCCCATCCTGGAAGCTTTCCAAGAATGAATGCCCTTTGAGGAATGGAGGTCAATGAAGGATTACAGCTTGTTAGCAGGCCAGTCTAAGACAGGCAAGGCAAAGTTCAGTTGCTGAGCCCTCCTGAGGCAGGATCAACAAGGCCTGAGCAAAGAACTCTGGCGCCCGCGGAGTGACCATGTAATTAAAAAAAAAAAAGGTAGATACATAAAAAGTAAAGGTATCCAAGGCTGAGAGATGAGGCAATCTGGAGTCTGCCTGAGAGTCTAGCACAGGCACTGTGAGAAGTCCTGTTTGTGCCTGACCAATGGGTGGACCAAGTGATGCTTCCTGGGGGCCTAGCAAAGGGTGCTGTCTGTAGAGCCTAGAGACAGACATTGGGGTTCAAGCTGAAGATCAGCAAAGCAGCCAAGCCACTAGAGAGTTCTTACCTCTACCAAGGCTCAGACCATCAAA
>NW_004951746.1:0-3209 GCF_000317375.1 Microtus ochrogaster
TTACTGTCTTCTCAAGACTGGTAGCTAGAATAGAAAAATACATGTCATTTTTTTAGTTTTGACTTTAAAATCATGCACATGTTTTACATAACTACAAATCAAGAGGATTCTTTAAAAATTGAGATTAAATAAACCAATTTTGCTATATTGAGTTTGCAGCTTAACCTTCTTTAAAAGAAGAACCTGCAAATTTGTATATGTTATGATATGCTTAAGGACCAAAAATAACTGTAAAGAAGCAGTGTGAGACACTCATTGATAGAATTTGGTTTAAAATATTAATAATTTTTATTGTCATTAAGAATTAAGACTTCACCTGGCAAATTGGCTGAGTGATTAAGAGCACTGATTGCTCTTCCATAGGACCCAGGTTCAATTCCCAACACCCTCATGGCAGCACACAGCCATCTATAACTCAAGTTCCAGGGCATCAACCCCTGTGTTCCAGCCTCTGAAGGCACCAGACACATTCGTAGTACACAAACACATGCATACCAAAATGCTCCTATGCATAAAAGAATTTTAAAACAAAATATCAAGGCTTCACTATGAGACAGAAGATTATAGATCAAAGTTAATTTGAAGGAATAGTATTGGTATGAATTCACTGATATTTTCCACTTAGAAGAATTTTCTAGCCTTTTCCATTGAAAGTAAGGAAGAACAAGTGACTCTGGTCCCACTGCTATACCTACCTGTAAGAGACTAGGGTTTTATGGAGAAAAGGATTCTCAAATTTAGAGTGCTGTGTATAGAAAGTGAGCCTGGGTCTCTGTACTCTAGTGCACAAAGGAAGCTCAAACAACCAGGGTCTTATTAAAGAAGAACAGTTGATAGAGTCATTACAGAACACTGAAACACAAGCATGGCATAGGAAATACCATGTAAGTTTGTAGTAATGCTTTGTCTAAAAATGCATTGTCATACCAGTTCACCTCTGAACATGGAGAATGAAATCTGAGCTCCGTTTCAGGTAAATAGGTGATGAGTTGGTTTAGCTCATGAGTGAGAAATGGATCGTCTGAGGTGCTAAAATTAGTAAATAAATTGGTGGGACATCAAAATATTCATCCTTATTCCCATGCCTTAGATAGGTTTCTATTACTGTGATGAAACACCATGACTGAAGGACAAATTGAAGAGGAAAGGGTTTATTTTGCTTACACTTCCATCACTGTTCTCCATTTTCACCACACCTCTCCCCCCATATACATACATATATACATACATACATGTGCACATATGTAATATATATAGCAGTAGTCAGACTGGAGAATAAAGGAATTTCTAAAAAGTAGAGTACAAGAAGGACTTATAGGAGAGTTATCCAAGAGACTTTACTGGAGCTCAGAAAGAGCAGGGGAGGGGTGAATTTTAGTAGAAGAAATTGAAAATATATTATTTCTCAAAATTGAAACAAGGACTTTTCAAGCTAAAGGGACCTACGAATGCTTGGTGTCTTAGTTACTTTTCAATTACTATGATGAAACACCAGGGTAACTTATGAAAAAGTTCAGTTGGTTTTAGGATTTAAGAGGATTAGGGTTTAACATACATTATGGAATGACAGCAAGTGACAGACAGTTGGAGCAGTGGCCAAGAGCTCTCACACATACATCTCCATCTGCAAACAGGAAGCAGAGAGATCTGAAATGGTGCATATCTTTAACTTCTAAACCCACCCCAGTGACATGTTCCCCAGTAAGGCAAAACCTAATTCTCTCAAATAGCCGCTAGGAAGGGACCAAGAATTCAAATGCCAGAGACTTATAGGAGACATCTCATTCACACCACCACGCCTGGTACATTAGAAAGGCAGGGCAGTGTGAAATTAAAGAACATAGATAAGAAGAAGTGTAAACTTTGCTTATAAAGAAACAATCCAAGTGGCACCAAATTACTCAGAAATTAAAATGATCCCTGGGTGTACAAAGATGCTCAAACTGAACTTTCAGGGACCATTTGGTCATCATAAGTCCCCCTGTGACAGGAGTTAACAGAGATTTAGAAGGTGGAAATATATATACATTGCTAGTGGGCCAAAAAGATGCACTCAGATTTCTTTGAGTGATGCAGATCTGTGCAGAAGTGAATTTGGGAGGATCTGGCTGAATCTAATATTCATTTCCGCTTCTACTTGGCATTCCTGGTTCTGAGAATGCCTCAACGATCCGCTGAAAAATACAAAAGGATATGTGTCCAAAGTCATTTATCATATCACTGTAAAGCAGAGGATTAAACACAAGCCAATGGCATCAGATATGACACTTGATTGATAAGTAGACTGTCCACCAAATAAATTTACAAAGCTGTAAAAATAGTGAAGAAAACTTCCATATGCTGCTATGGAGTGATGCCAGAATACACTTAGCAGAAAAAGGCAGTTATAAACAATGTGTATAAGAAACAGTTATTGCTTGTCCCTCACTAAGTCACATTTTCAAGTAGCATTAAAATGAGGTCATTGGGGTTGGACTCTGATCAAATCTGTTGTCCCTATGAGAAATAGAAATTTGGATACTAGAACCAAAGGAATGGATTTGTAATGACACGGGAAGAGACCATCTGCAAAGCAAGGAGTAGTTAGGACTAACCAGCCAGCACGTTGATCTCGAACTTCAAGCGTTCAGAATTGTGAAAATAAAGTTAGCTTACCAAACCTGCGATGACTTTGGCAGGTGGGTCTAACAATTAGACTATCATTATCTAAGATAACAAGAACATGTACATATTTATGCAAACATGCATATGCTAAGTGTTTTAATTCTCCCCCCCCCCCTTTTTTTTTAAGGAAAAAAAAGCTCAAAACATGTTATCCAGGTATGGCAGCACAGCTTAATGGATAAATGTATTTATCACCAAGCCCAAGGGACTTGAGTTTGATCCATTTGATTCTCCTGGTGGAAGGCTAAAACCAATCCCTTCAGAGATGTCTGCTAAATTCCACATACATGTCGTGGCACATGTGTGTACACACACAGACACACACACAAGTAATTTAAAAGAAAAAAAGGGGGCTGGAGAGATGGCTCAGTGGTCAAGAGCACTGGCTGCTCTTCCAGAGGTCCTGAATTCAATTCCCAGCAACCACATGGTGGTTCACAACCATCTATAAAAAGATTTGGTGCCCTCTTGTGGCATGCAGGCACATGATGGCAGAATATTGCATACATAATAAATAAATATTTTTTTAAAGAATTGAACTTACT
>NW_004951747.1:0-3208 GCF_000317375.1 Microtus ochrogaster
TTCCCTTCTGTATACCGTGATTACCATTAATGAATAAAAACAACCTGCTTTGGACCTATAGAAGGACAGAACTTAGCTAGGTAAGGAAAACTAAACTGAATGCTTGGAGGAAAAAGGCAGAGTCAGAGAGTAGTCATATATCCCTGCTGGAGACAGATTCTGGGAACTTTACCTGGTAAGCCACAGCCAAGTGGTGATATACGGATTACTGGAAATTGGGTTAATTTAAGATATGAGTTAGCCAGAAATAGTTTATGTATGGTATTGCAAACAATATGGTTTCTGAGTGTTTATTTCAGGGCTGAGCAGACTGGAACTAACAGATGGCTCCTCCATCACTCTTCTATATGTCTTTCTCCTCTCTCCTAACACTTTATCAGTTGCCTATACTGATGCTTGTTTTAAAGATGCCACACTCATGGGCACTGCAATTTGGGAACCATCAATATGACTTGTAACATTGAGCCACAGACACCAGTCACTAGTCAGTGATGATGAAACTGCCACAGAAGTAATGACCAGAGTTCAAGGACACCCGGTAGGAGACAGAATTCTCTGGACAGGTGTATCTCCTATGAAATTGTTATCATCATTATCAGAAAAGCCATTAGAATGGATATAAATGCAAAGGCAAATTCTTTAGGATTTTGGAGGGTAGATCCTCAGATATATATCACCCTCCTAAGACTTTAGTATGTTTCTCTGAGCAGAATGAATAAGAGAAATTATGGAACACACTGTCTCTCTTATACAATGTAGGTTTTGAGGTTCCACAGTTGAACAAACTGTAGGACAGGTAGCTAAATCTTGGAGGGATCATACATTTTCTGGGATCAAGGAAAATGTAGAAGAAATGACATAAGAACCCAATTTTGGGTATTTGTGTGGGATACAATTGTATGCCACTTTTCTAATTTCCTGCTTGCTTCACTTCACGTTTCATTAGTTATTTATGCAACAAAAATGGACAGACCATTCATGAAATCAGCTAGATATGGCTAGCTAAGAAAATGCCAAGGCTGCTTAGACAATGTTGTTCCTGTTCGCACATCACTGAAATGTGTACAGTGAGTCCAGAAGGGAGACATGTTAGGGAGCAAAGTCAGGCAGAAGAAATGAGGGTTCAGAAGCTTCTCAGTATAACAGTAGTTATTAACTTTGACTGCAAATTGATAATATTAAAGTCCTCTGATAATTTTAACCTCTATGTGTAAGACACACAGGACACGTTCATCAGAATTTACTAAGGGTGAGACTTCGGTGAATTAGTTTCCATGTGACTTCAGGCACATTTCCCTTGACAGAATCTATGATGAAGGATTTCCAGAGCTACTTCACTGGAGATATGTGCTTGCCAGTTCATTTTGTGGAACCCCTTCTTGAGAAGCTTTCTACACATAGATCTGAGAAAAAAAAATTGGAAAATGTGGACTCAAGGAAACCTGAGAACACAGAAGCCAGAAAGATTAAAGCTGCTGGAAGTAAGATACCAAGGGCAAATCTGACTGCTGGAGAGAAAGGAGGTGAGCTGGCTTTGATGGAAGATAGAGTTCATATATTCCAGTTAATTGGAATGACAGGGCCAGATTCATGTGGAACCCATCAGCAGCTCCCACAATAGCCAGAGTCAGGATTGTACTCATCATGGCCAAAGTGATGAGCACTGAAGAAGGTCCTACTCTTATAAACCTGTGGAGGATGAAGGCTGCTTGTTGAAGTAGGGGTTTGGGTTTCATTACTTCTTACTGAGCAAATACAATATTCTCTATTCCTACATTCTTATATCCATTACCTGTGCTTTTAGGCCTTCTTTGCAGCAGGAGACCCACAGGTGTGAAGGAAAATCATATTCTTATGGAAGAGAGGTGGAAACAGCTCATTCTTGAAAGAATGCTGGAATGGAGGAAGCAGTGGTAGTCAGTTTGTAAAACAGTTTTCCTTACTATACTAAATTCATGGGTGTTAGAAAAGAAAGACTCTATGGAAGGCTTGGAAATATTTTCTCAAAATTGGTGGATTTTTATTAACTTTCAAGAAGGTCTAGCTGAGGTAGATAGGGGGTATCTATGAAACACCCATACCCTAAGAATCTGTCAATGGTTGTAAATTTCTTTAACTTGCTCTCAATCTATTTATTAGGAAATGGAAATTTAAGAGTCCCATGGCCCAATAATGGAACATCAAGGATTTTAAGAAAGGAGGTAGTGTTCCTAACATGTACTGGGCTTTTAGATACCCTGTTTTTTAACCTGGATCATGGATTTTAGACACAGTGGAAGGGAAGAGGTGAGATTTGAGTAGTAAATATCTTACTTTGTTAGTGGAATAGACAACTACATGAATAAAATGCTCTACTTTGAGATGGATTTCATGATATTAAGACTACCAAGAGAGTTTACAAACAATATTGTAAAAACAGGCCGTAAAGATACTAAGGGTTATCAATGCTGACCTGGTTATGTATATTAAACAAAGCTACCCCACATTCTTCAATAAACCACTTATGCTAAAATGTCTATACTCAACTTGAAGAATAGAAGAGCTCTTAACAATGTTCAGCATGATATCTTAACAAGGATGAAGTACAGGTAAAATTGGGAGGTTTATAGATAATAATATTATATGTGTAATAAGAGTACAATGCTGTGTTTAGTCAGTGGTGACACTATTTTTTTTTATCTTAAATCATCCCTAAGACTCAGTTTTAATTTTACTATGATATAAACCAATCATAGAACGGCGGTATCTGATGGTGTGCTAGTCTGTGCCTATTTATAAGATGCAATTGGAAGGTTCTTCCTATCAGATGCTTTTGTTCCCACTGACTGCAGATACAGCAAATACATGTTGGAGGTGAGATCATGATTTAGTTCTCTAGAAACTACAGATGGATCTGAACTTATACAACAATGTGAGAGATGCTTAGTGCCAATTGTGGCAATTGAGTTAGAGGTGGAAACTGAACTGAAGGGGGAGGAATTGGAACTGAGGACAAACTGTAGAAATGACCCCATAGAAATCAAAGCATATGTGATGGTCCCATTACTGGCATGGCTGGGTGAGTTCTACACCTTCACGCGATCATGCAGAGTTGTCATCGCTGCATCCTGTTTCTCATTTATTTCCCCCGGGTCATTTCAATGTAAGAAATGACATATTGTGAAAGGTGAAGCTTCTCTGATTTCCCTCTCTGCTTCCATATCCTTTG
>NW_004951748.1:0-622 GCF_000317375.1 Microtus ochrogaster
AGTACCAGTGAATTAATGAGCTAAGGAAGTAGGTGAGCTGGTGGAGTACCAGTGAATTAATGAGCTGGTGGAGTACCAGTGAATTAATGAGCTGGGGAAGTAGGTAAGCTGGTGGAGTACCGGTGAATTAATGAGCTGGAGAAGTAGGTGAGCTGGTGGAGTACTTGTCTAGCATGCTTGAAGCTTTGGGTTTGATCCCCAGTGTCAGTGCAATCCCAGTACTTGGAAGTAGAGTCAGGAGGATAAGGAATTCAAAGTTGGAGTTAGGAAGGTGGCTCTGTGAGTGAGGAGCTTGCTGGGCAAGCGAGATGACCTGAGTTCAATCCCCAATGCCAATGGAAAAGCAAGGTATAGCAGTATCACAGAGATGGGGAGGCGGAGACAAAACTATCCCTGGGGCTGCTAACCAGTCAGTCTAGCCCAACTGGCATGCTATAGGCTCAGGGATAGACTCTCAAAAAATGTGCTATAGAGCAATTGGGGAAAACACTAATGTCCGTCTCTGGCCATTACATGCAAAGCGAGCGCACATG
This sequence comes from Microtus ochrogaster, assembly GCF_000317375.1. NCBI lineage: Eukaryota > Metazoa > Chordata > Mammalia > Rodentia > Cricetidae > Microtus > Microtus ochrogaster. The sequence goes on from NW_004951748.1 coordinate 534, forward strand.
CACACACACACAGAGTCAGCAAATAAGGATGGGAACTGAGAGGAAAGAAGAGGAGGGGTGAGGTCAGTGGAGGGGTGAGGTCAGTGGAG
>NW_004951748.1:2192-3207 GCF_000317375.1 Microtus ochrogaster
AAGACTACACAGGAAAGCCCGTGGATGGGTGTGCAAAAGGTCACGGGGCTATTGGGAGACAAGACTACACAGGGTGGACCGAGTCAGCTTACCACTTTATTTAGATTCAGGCCCCGAGAATTTGGGTCCCGTCCAATGGCCCAGAGCAGGCAGTCAACATCTGGAATCACAGTTGTAGTGGGTTTCCTACCAGGAACCGCAGTAACTACCTGAAGTTCCACGCCGGATGTTGTTTTCTTTACTTCTTTAACCTATTTAAAAAAAAAAAGCGTTAAGTATGTATGAGAGGGATACGGTGAGGGTGGCATGAAAGCAGATTTTTCTCCCAGCACCGGGACTGAACCTAGGGCTCCACTCACGCCAGGCAAGCACACAACCACCGAGCTACATCCTACCCTCTTGTTACTTATTTTGGAATGGGATCTCACTAAATCGCCCGGTATGGCCTTAAGCTTACTCTGCTGCTCAGACAGGCCTTGAACTTATGATCCTCCTGCTTCAGCTTCCTAAGTGGCTGAGGGTTCAGACCTAAGCCACTAGGCTTAGTAAAACAGAACTTTTTGTGGGTTTTATTTATTTTTTGAGATAGGCCCAGACTGACCTCAAATTCATATCAATATTTTTGTACCAGATTCCTAAGTGCTGGGATTACAAGTTTGGGCAATTATATCCAATGACTAGGAACACTGGGCATACGTGGTAGTTTGTATGAAAACGGCCCCCACAGGCTCATGCTCGGTCCGGACCCAAATCTGAAGAAAAAGGGTCCTGAAGGGCAAGGTGTTGAGGTGGAGGATGGGATGAGAACATGAGACAGAGTTCCAGGACAAGGCTAGCCCAGCAGTAACCAGGAGGTCTGTATGAGCTGGTGATTCGTGACAGCAAACTTAAGAATCACCATATCTTCCGGGTGGTGGTGGCACACGCCTTTAATCCCAGCATTTAAGGAGGCCGAGACACGAGGAACTGTGAGTTTGAGGCCAGCCTGGTCTAGAGAAAGAGTTTCAGAACAGGC
>NW_004951749.1:0-1502 GCF_000317375.1 Microtus ochrogaster
TCCACTATATCCTGGAATGGAATATAACAAGGTTTCCCCTTTTGTCTAAACAACAGAGTTCTAAGCCTAAAACAAAACTATATACAATATGAACAAATATAAAGTATTGTCCACAGAAAAGAAGATGCACAAACATACATAAAACTCAGAATTACAACTAGCACAAACAACATCAAACAAGAAATATATGAGAAATATGCTAAATGTTTTAATAGTTATTCTACCCTAAAGAGTCTAAGTCTTATATTAAAAATGGCTTGGTAAGTTATGAGAAGAAAGTAACTATGACTATCTAGTCTTCAACACCATCAAAGACTTGAAAAGGGAAATAATATTACTTGAGTAAACAGGAAATACAATCAAGCAACTTCTAAAAGATGCAAAAAATGACAGAGCCAATCAGCTACCTGGACAATCACACAACGTCTCATTTGTAACACTGGAGTAATCAACTTTGGCTAAGGCCTAGAGTAACTGACAAACCAGTTTTAGAGGCAGGAAATTTTGAAAAACTGTCTTACTCTGTCTTGGGAAGGTTTGGAAATCTTATGTTTTTCGTATCCTGTTTGTCCAGTCTGGAAGCCACATACATTTTGTAAGTTGTGGAGGCAAAGGCAGTTCTTTGCCCAAAGGTCAGTTTTGTCAAGAAAATAAACTCCAAAAAGAGAGTAGCCAGTGCCCAACACTCTCTCAGGAATAGATAAGTGATGCCATGTCTCATATCAACAGACTTCTAAGTTATTTAAATGCCATATTCTACAGTTCTTTGATGTGTTTGAAGATTGTTTTTCTATGCAGAACACAACCTCTATGAATCTAAGGAACTTGATTAGTCTAAGTATGACAAAAATGGATGCATATTGACCTATAACTCCTAATACCTATATGCATTAAAGACTAAGGATTCATATTAAAAATTAAATAATCATTAAACAAATATGCAACAAGCAAGGAAAATCACCTCAAAATGTAAGCAATATAAAAGTATCTTGATGAAAGTTAGAAATGTAAAGTGCAATATGATAAATATATCCAAAAATTACATCAATATACAAAATATATTAAACAGAGGTAGAAACATGCATGTATACAATATGACAACGTAACTTTGCATAGGTACACAAATATTACAAACATAAATGGGAGAAAATTCAATATAACAAATATAAATTTGAATTTGTATTAATATATAAGAATCTATACCATAAATACATCTAATTATCATTTGCAAAGTATAAAAGCTTTTAAAATTAATTTATTTTTATAACACCAAGGAAAGATTATATTTTCCAAAGAGGAAAAATGGTATCAGGAGAGTTAAAAAGGAATTTGAGATATTAGTCCTGTGGAAAGTATTGGTAACCTTGATAATGAGACATGAGGGTAAACTTTGCAAATGATAATTAGATGTATTTATGGAATGCATGGTGATTTGGATCATAATGGCCACCATAGGCTCATATATTTAAATGTTTAGTCATCAGGGAATGGCATTATTTAAA
>NW_004951749.1:1932-3202 GCF_000317375.1 Microtus ochrogaster
ATTCACAAGTATTAATCTAATCGATCTAATATCCTATTCCATCCAATCTTCCATTTTTTCACCAAAAGAGATCCCTGAGCTAACTTCATATTCACCCCCAAGCCTAGACCAGTTATAACCAACCAATAGTGGATGTCCCTATCTCTAAGACAAACTTAGTTGGGAGAGGGGATGTCAATTTCTAGATTTACTTCCATCTGTCTTGGGGGTGATGTCATTTCTATGGGATCCTGTAAAAACTTCAATGATGGTTAAGATTCAACATTACTGTCTGGTATATCTGTATATAATCTCTGAGTAGTCAGCCAGGTTTTTTCTGAAGTTCAGGCCAGAATGTTGTTAGAAGATACACCATGTCAGCTAGCCAAGTTGGAATCATCTTGAGAAGTTTGTAACCCAAAACCAATATTAAAGTGGTGCTATCAGCAAAATGACATCATACCAACCAGGTGGAATCATAGTTGTGGGGACCTATCTTCTTCCTGGAAACTTCAAAGATTGCTTACTGCAGGAAAATTTATTGTTCAGTGTGGAAAAAAGATAACAATAAATCTGATTGCAGGGGAAAGCCAGTTCAGGCACCCTCTCCACTATTGCGTAGGGTCCTAGCTGGGGTGATTTTTGTGAATTATTAAGAATTTCCCTAGTACCAGTTTTCTTGATAGCCAAAAAGTGTCTCTTTTGATGAAGATATCTCTTCATTTGTTCTCTCTGTGTCCTTCCCGATTTGACCATCCTGTTTCTTCATATTCTCCTCCTCTCTCCCCTTCTCCCTTTCTTTCCTTCTCCCTTCCTCCTTCCTTTCTGCTCTCACTTCTCCTCTAAATTTTTTTAACTGTAATGTTGGAGATATGTTCACAGGTTTCAGACAATTTTGGAGCTGAAACAAAGCTTTGATTACTCAAAGTTAGCCTAAGGTGTTTTCGTCAAATAGCTTTGAGGGGAAAAAAAGATATTTAAAGTTTAGAAAAGCACATAGTTAAATGAGAAAATTGTTAAGGTCAGAGAACAAAAGAAAGGATCCCAATTATCATTAGCTGACAGACCTTTCTTGATAGGATTGGTTGATGACAAGGGTGATAATTAAGACCTTATACCCATTTCTACCCTCAATCTTCTGATGTAAAAAAAATATTTATGAGAAGGTATGTACCTGAAAGTCTTAAAGTAGAGTTAGTTGACATATTTGTCTTCATATATAAAAGTTTAGAATGGTAAACTTTAAGATTTCTTATAAGATTACCTTTCAAGAGAAGTAATAAAGTAATTG
>NW_004951750.1:0-1020 GCF_000317375.1 Microtus ochrogaster
CAGAGGATCTGCTCTTCATGGGAGCAGGAGACCTATGAGAAGGGAAATGAACTCCAGACAATACAGGACCAGGGTTCCACAGGATCCTACTCGGCCTTTGTAGATATGAACACTGACCCAAAGACATCAGTGGCTTAGATGGAGAAATGGGTACAGGGAAGTGCCACCAAAGTCTGCACCCTGGTCCTAGAGACAGTCCTTAAAATCCCCAACCACAGTAATAGAGTGACCAGTACAGTAACCAGGACAGCAGCTGGAGACTGTCCAGGTCCTTTCTCTGCAGGCTTCATGATGTCCCTCGTTCAGTTCTGCACATCTTCTGTGGGGAGTTTATCCCACCTGTAATCAGTAGTGTTCAGAATACTAAGCACCGTGATGGGGTAAAGAAAAGAGCCTTGTGGAGTGTTCCTAGAGGGAGGAGGGGGCCTTTCAATGGGACAAAGTGCCAGTGATGCCCCTCATTTTATGATTCACGGGTATTCCTGAAGGGTCAGGCTAGATACCATGTCCCACTTTCCTGGCTAGGCTGTCGTCCCTGTACTCAGGGAGCTTATTTCACACCGAAAATGTGACAATATAGACTTGTCAGAAAACATGGAAAATGATAAGGAAGAGGTAAAACTCTCAGGGCCATTAAGGAGATGCTTGCTTGCACACTTTTCTAAGATCCAGGAGGCTGTAAAGGAGCACCATGGAGCCCAGGAAAGGCTTCTCTCGAGTCAATGACCTGCCAGTCTTGCATGGAAAGCCTGCCTAGCAGACAAAGCTATAATGTGCCCAGTCACTGGGGCAGGAGCGCCAAGTGGTAATGGAACTTACAGGGTATCTGGAGCTTAGTGTAACAGGGGAGAAGGAAGGAACTAGGGAGGAGGGCACAGGGGTGGGCAGCTGCCCAGGTCAAGGTCTGGTCTTGTTCAGATGGTGTGGGGAATCAGGAAGATCCCCAAGTCTGGGCAGTGCCCAGAGCCACACTGACTCATTTCTCTCTCTCTGGCTGCTGTGTGTGGGAGGTATTGCTGA
>NW_004951750.1:2095-3202 GCF_000317375.1 Microtus ochrogaster
CCCCCCTCTCTTACTTTCTGTCTGTGCTCCCCGCTCTACCCCCTCCCTGAAGTTGGGAACCCCTTTGGCTCTTTGCTCTCTGTCATGCCTGAGTAGTCAGGTCTCAGGAGGGTTGGCCTTTGATCTCAGCATGGGCTGGAGATACTGAGAAGCAGTTCTTGCAGCTCTGAGGCACCTCTGTCCACCTGCTCCCCCAGGCATGTAGAAGGTGGACCTGGGAACAAAGCTGACTTGGAAGCAGAACTTAGAGCTAAGACTTACGCCTCTGCACTTTCGTTCCTTCCTGAAAGTGGTATGTTTGAAGCTCTCTAGAAGGGTTCTGGCAGTTTCCTTCAGGGTGGTCCCTTTGCCCTAATCCCACTTTGAAACCAACAGCCAAGAGGGATCGGGACTCAGGGTTGGGTCAAGCCTCTCTGTATGCTTTTTTCTCTGGTGACACCCTTTTATCTGGTAACCAATTCACCTTCCATCACGTTTCAAGTTTTCACGGGGCCTGTCTGAACTAACCATGCGCACTCCACAGGAGTGTCACATAACTGTGCCTGAGATGCAGCAGTGGCTTAGGAGAGGGGCTCACCTTGGACACGTTACTGTATTCTCTTTCCTTTCCTTCCCTTTGGAGTCCTAGGCTGTACATAGAGGTATTTATGAGCGTGAAAATTGGTCATGCACGACCCATGTTTTTCCCCAGCACCTGGCATGCATTCAATGCCCAGTACAATAGACTGTTTCTTAATCTCTTCTCCCTCTGTCCTGAGGATGTCTTATTCATCTGATTTTCCTTCTTGTACCCCTGGATGTCTGGACATTTCTCTCTGTCCAGGATCACAGTGTCAGTATGGAGGGAGTCTGACCTCCTGGCTTTAGTTATTGGTAACGGCCACATTTCACTCCAGGCCACTGCCTGATTCTCTGACATGAACTCGCATAGCTAACCCCCTCTGTAGACCGTCTCCCAACTAGAGCAACTTTAGGATCCACTGATTTTTGTCAAGGGGGTCCAAGGGTTTTGCAAATGAGCATATGAAAGCCTGTTGCTTCTGTCCCCAAGAAAAGGACCCCAGATGTGTGAAGCTACCTACCTTCCCAACAAAATGTTGAGTCAGG
>NW_004951751.1:0-595 GCF_000317375.1 Microtus ochrogaster
TCACAGTCCAAAGATGGACCAATGACCAATATTAATTATTTATTTTGGTAGCTATATAAATGAGGTATGATGAGTCCAATACTAGTGTTCTAAAACATTTATCAATTGAGCAAACGTCCATTACTCAGTGATATGCAATGACTCTCTAGCTATCTTATTGGGCTTAATCACAGACCATTCACAATAATAGCATTTTCATATGAATTGTAGCATGATATTAAACCATTTCAGCTCTTGTATGTACGTGGTGCATTGCTGACTGAATATAGAAAACGTTTTCCACCAGTAAATTCTTAAGCTAAGTTGCATCCATCTATTTATGTGTCACTAATATCAATGTCTTCATCTTATTTTTGGCAGATAACACCATTTGATCTTTGGTATACTAACAATTTTTGAACATACCACTTAAATAAGTTCAACAATATCTTTTCTTTTATCATGAGAAAATACTTTCTCCACATGCTTCAACATTTTATTATTGATATTATTTGAACACTAGTCACTTTGTCAAATCCATTTGAGATATAATTTTAGAGTCTATTTCCATCCATCTGGGGAAGATTTGTATCACTTAAAGGTCTGCATCACACAT
>NW_004951751.1:2100-3201 GCF_000317375.1 Microtus ochrogaster
ATAAAAACGCTTTAATTATGACATGATCTGTTTGCATTACTAAATTATACAAGAGTCTATATTTGCAAAATCATTTACAGGTAAAGCAAAAACATGAGAAAACTATTGAAGACTCTCCTTTTCACATATTCATGATTAAAACAGTGAATTTTGCTCTTTACAAAATAATTATTTCATGTTAATACCTGTAGTGAATGTATGATAAAGCAAATCTGAATGGTAAGTGGAAATAATGGAGGAAAATGGAGGAGAAAAAAATCAGTGTGAGTTAAAACAAAGTTAATGATCTGTCATTAGAAACTTGTTTCCATGGTCTCATCCCAGAATCCAGTGGAGTTTCAACAATGCTATTTTCTGGAAAGAAAATAATATTAATCATGGCCAAACTTCGCATTCAATACATTTGAGCAAAACTTACAGTTGTAGATATTTTCATTGCTACTTTATAGTAAATATCAAGATAGTATATCACAGAAATGATTAAAATGTATATAGTACATAGATCATGTAATTGATTTCACAAGTATAGAAAATGAGTAATCAGGTTCTATATTGATTAGTTTTAGCCAAGTCGACACAAACCACAAGATGGCACAAAAGAAGAAAACTCAGAAGAGTAAATGCTCCAACAACCTAAACTGAGTTCATAATCTTTTCATGCTCTTCCTTCATTTCTGATGATGAGGGAGGACTCAACATACTATGGGAAATATGACTCACTTGGGTAAATTATTTTTAGGACAACACAGAAAAGAATAAAAATATAGTAGAAAATGATTATTTCCTTTTTTTATTCCTTCCAGTGGTGAATTTGCTGTGACCAAGAAACCAAAATTGTTTGTATTGAAGTTGATCCTAATTTATGTATATTCAAATAAGGGCAAATGATTTAACAAAGTTGGATTAGTGAGCATAAGAAATTCCTTGAACTTACTGATATTTTACCATACAATTAACACAATACTGATGGAGGAAGGTCATTGGCTAATAAAGAAACTGCCTTGGCTCATTTGATAGGCCAGCCTTGAGGTGGGTGGAGTAAATAGAACAGAATGCTGGGAGGAAGAGGAAGTGAGCTGAGATGCCATTTACTCTCTGCTC